>NC_041373.1:2167248-2207248 GCF_900634415.1 Cottoperca gobio
GTGCCACCTGCCGTCCCTCAAGCCGCTGGGCCTCAACATCATGCTGAACCTCTGCAACGCCAGCGTCACCCAGCAACTCTGTCGCTTCTCAGACCACCTGTCCAACCTGGCTCTGCAGGAGAGCCACGGCACCGTGCTGCCCGTCTACGTCCCCTGGGGGCTCTGCGAACTCTCCAGGCTCATAGGTGAGCATGGAATGATGGAGTTGTTTAGGTGGTTTATAGCAAGCAGTTTTATAGTGTGGCCCGGTTTTTCCTTAGGCCATATAAGAACACAGCCATCAGACCGATCTTATTCAGATGTTTCAGAGGGAAAACCTGATCTGAATGAAGCATGAATTATGAATTAAGTTTTACCCGAAAAGAATGTCCATCCTTTCTAGTAAACGTCTGAGCACTATAGGATAAGATCTACTCCTCACATGGTTTTAATGATAAAGTAAGGCCTTGAGTTGTTGCTATCTTTTATTTTATTGGAAATTTATGAAAATTGCAATATGGACTACTGCAATATCCAAATCGCAGGAGGCACAATATTTGTTAAAGGCGAATTATGTGTCAAATACCATTCTGAATTAAGTATTGTGGTGCTGCAGGGATGTTTCGGCCTAGAAATCATATTCTTAAGACTTTTTTGTTCTTTGTTTGGTACAGATTCTCGCAAAAAATAAATAAATAGATTTACATCATTTTAAATGTTTTAATATCAACTGAAGTGTGTGTGTGTGTGTGTGTGTGTGTGTGTGTGTGTGTGTGTGTGTGTGTCAGGGTTCACTCCTGGTGCGCGGGAGTTGTTTAAACAGGAGAACCACTTGGCTCTGTACCAGCTTCCAACAGGAGAGAAGACTAAGGAGTTCACTTCCCGCCGCCTTCATTACTTCACCAAACGCCAGCCTCCCATCTCCCACCTTATCTCCCTGTTTGTACAAGACTCCTCCTCCAGTGAGTCCAGACAAAATTCTGCCTATCTGTCATTCTGTCCACTGGTCTGTTTTGTGTAATTTAATTACAGTTTTTACTGAAATAATAAGAGTTCACTCTTTTTTTCATAAATGTTGCATTTTGATGTGTTAATTGTCCTTTCCCTTTCTCTCGAGTAAGTTAAAAAGAGAATACGTTTTTTGTTTTAATGCTAATGTTACTCACTCTTCTGACCTTTCTGTTGCAGATAACGTCCAGATGCTGTCGCATGGCTCGGCCGACCTTATCCTGGAGGCCTGCACTGACTTCTGGGATGGAACTGATATATACCCCCTCTCAGGCTCAGACAGGTGCAGTTTCTCTCACACTGATCATTTTCACTTTTCTGTAAATCTTCAGTCAAACATAAAGTATCCAAGAATTCACAATATTAATTACAAGCCGATATCACACATATTTCTTGCCTTCTTTTTCTAGTCTTTAGTTTGATTGTCCCTTCTCCTGTTACAGAAAGAAGGTTCTGGACTTCTACCAGCGTGCCTGTCTGTCAGGTTACTGCTCAGCATTTGCCTACAAACCCATGCAAGTATCCTTGTCCAACCAACTGAATGGGAAGTGTGTGGAGCTGGCCCCCGGTCCCTGCCTCTTCTCCGGGGTGGAGCTGCCCTCCACCACCCCCATCAAACACAACTCTTGCAGGAACAGCTGGAGCTCTGACGGTACAAGTTATTGACCAAGACTTATAGTTAAAGTAATGAAACAACTTTTCTCATTGTCCTGTCTCTCCCCTTCATGTCTACAGAGGGTATAGGTGAAGGTGTGGAGCGTGAGGACTGTGTTCAGGCCCTCAGTGGACAGATCTTCATGGGCATGGTATCGTCCCAGTTCCAGGCGAGGCTGGACACAGTCCGGCTCATCGATGCCCTCGTCACCGCTTGTATCCGGTTTGTTTACTTTTCCATGGAAGATGAGCTCCGCAGCAAGGTGAACACACGAGCTCATATAAACATTCAACAGTATCTCGCTGGGTAGTTTGGCCAATTTTATTTGTGATACTCGTTCCTCAGGACATGAAATGGCCCTTGAATCTTTTGTCTCTTTATGTCTCTGCTGAGATCACAATGTCCCAGCATGCAACTGTTTCCAATCCACAGTTGTTGACACAGCAAGGGCACCTTCTTAATTCTTAACAGTATAACAGTAATTGCTACAAAAAAGTACCATAGTTGTTAACAGTAGAACTGTATCTTAGTAAAAAAAAATGCTAACATACATATACATTGCAGTATACTAAAAAGTCTAAAGAACTCCTTATCGGTAGCACACATTAAGTGAAAATAATGAAAAATATGTACATGAAGAACATGTACAAAAAAACAGAAGATATATGTGTTGGATGTCACAAGCAGTGTACTGTCCATCACTCATGCGTTCTTGGGTTTTGTGGCTTTTGTTGTGTCTCTGCAGGTCTTTGCAGAGAAGATGGGTTTAGAGACAGGCTGGAACTGTCACATCTCTTTGACTCCAAACGGAGAAAGTCCCTGTGATGGAGCTCCATCCAGCCCCAGTCAGGGCTCCCTACATGAAGACCTAAACCAAGGTACAAACCGTGTTTGTACAATCTAATATTTATTATTTACAATGGGGATGCACGACATGACTGTTTCTGCTGACTGCAGGTTCCACTTGCTATCCATGGGTATGGATTTTGAAGGTTACTGTTTATAGTATTCTCAGGACTTAAATGCTTAAATTGGACCTCCACTGACAGTACACATCACAGTGATAACAGGTGTTGGGGAGTACGACTGCATATTTGAAAAAAATTGCATTTTGTGAAGATTACAAGTTTGAAAATGAAAATAATATGGGGGTTAGAAAGAAGAGAGTTTACCAGACGTCTGTATCCCGCTCATCTCAGCCACTGCAGGCTTCACTAGCTGCAACTAGCATAACGCATGTTTGTTAACACTCTGTGTTTTACGACTTCCTAATATAGTATTTTGTTTGTTCCTCAAATACTTATAAATTGTGGAACCTTTTGAGAGTATCGCAGACTTTAGACGGCTCTCTTCATATGTGACAGATTCCCGGGATGAAGCAGAAGGTCCCCTGCTACTAGAGGAGGAAGCCCACTCTGACCTGGCCAGCTTCCAGCCCACAGACAGCGACGTGCCCAGCTTTCTGGAGGACTGTAACAGGGTAACGATACCTTTTTATAAAAAGACAATGAAGCTCTTGCTCAGTTCTCTCTACAATAGAGGAAGTATACATTTCAGTTTAACAATACAGACTGATTTTCTTTGTCCTTTGCTTTCTGAACCAGCAGAAGATGGTGTATTGCTTTAAGTGGATTATCTGTATGTGTGGATCATAATTCTTTTTTAAAGAACCTAAATTAGTGACATTTAGTCTTTGTTTTTTTTGCTCTTTCTCAGGCCAAGCTACCTCGAGGTATCCACCAGGTTCGTCCTCATTTGAAGAACATTGATAATGTGCCTCTTTTGGTGCCACTCTTCACTGACTGCACCCCTGACAGTGAGTCTTCTTTGTGTGTTTTATATACTTATGCGTAATTCCTTTTTGTTTTGTACACTCTTTGTCATACTTTTCCCAAAGTGTCCTCTTTCCCCATTGTCTTCATCTGCCCCTCAAGATCTGATATGTATTTCACAGATTCTAATGAAAAGTAATGATTGCAATGACAACAAATAAGGCCTATTTCATTCAAAGACATGATGTTCTGAATGAATGCCTCTGTCCTAGATATACTCTTTACACTTTGTAGTACTAATGACACAAATGTTTCTTTTCTTCACAGCCATGTGTGAGATGATAAAGATCATGCAGGAGAACAGGGAGGTTACATGCTGTCTAGGAAGCTCCGCCAATTTCCGCAACAGCCGTCTGTTTCTACAGAGTAACCTCAGGTATACACATTAATGTAGGACATCCTTAAACATTTTTCTTGTATTTTCTTATCTATTATTGATTGATTGGAACTGCATAGATAAAGTAGGGACACAGGATTCGGGGGAAATGCCGTGCTGATAAACTCAGGCTCTGAACTTCCCATGCAGGCCAGCCATCCAACTCTGTGTAGGTCGACTGGATGGAAAAACCTTGCCTAAGCTTTTGACGGGCTTCTCTGTGATGGTTGGGATGACTGTTCCTGCGATGTTAACCGGAACTTGTCTTCCACCTTCCCTTTCCTCAGCACCATAGATCTTGATTTGGCTGGTTTCAATCTCATCAGGGCTCTCCATCAGCCTTTCAAGCCCCTGCAGAATCCACCAGTAGCCTGGGACTGAATCTGTGGTGACTGTAAGGTCATCCATGAATGCGCTGATGGTGGTTGTCGTTGAGTGGACTTCGTTCTGGGCCCTCTGCACTCTAGTTCAGCAGAATTAGTGAGCATGTTCATGGCTCGGGAGAACAGCGTCAGAGATAGTGCACCCTGTGTTGATGCCGATCTCCACCTCGTGCCAGCTTGATATAATTGCTCCTGAAGATACCGTCATCCTGAAATTGCTGTAGTAATCAGTGATGAGGTCTCTGATTCTGCTGGAGACGTGATGTTTAGAAGTGTGAGCTGCACCAGCTTGTGTGAAATGGAGCCATATGCGTTTGCCAGGTTGAGCCACAGCACTGACAGGTTGCCCTCGTTTTCTCTGGCCTCTCTGAGCTGTGTCGCCACACTGGTGTGCTCCAGACAACCTGGCATCCCTGATATGCCACCCTTCTGAACTGATGGGTGGATGTAAGTGTTCTTGGCCAGATAGGTGCACAGCCAATTGGAAACGGTGCTGAAGAAGATCTTAGCCTCGACACACAGCAGGAGACTTCAGACTTCAGTCTTCAGAAGACTCGCAGGATCTTCCACAGATGCTGCAGGAGTTTGGGACAGTTCTTGTACACTTTGTATGAGGAGTTGCTTGGTCCTGGAGCAGAGCTTGCTCTTGCTTTGCAAAGGCAAAGGGGTTGTTGATAAAGGTAGGATGTTTTCGGGCCCTTCCGCACCGATGCCACTCAGCCCGACGGAGGATCCTGATCGTCTCTCGGAGGAAGCACGCCAGCTGAAGCACGCCAGCTGAATCAAGCCAACGCTTTCCTCTTCTCCTGCCTCCTTGAACTGGGACTTCAGCGCTTTCATCTCCTGCCTGATGTTGTGGATCCTCACCGCTCTTTGGTTTCACTGGAGCTTTTTTTCCTCCTCTTCTCCGAACCGTTCAGCTGCGATGCTGACGATTCTGGTTGTCATGGATTTCAGCTTCCGATCGGCTCTTCTGAAAACACCCAGCTGTGAGCACTTTGGAGGCGCAGCTTTTTTTCTGCTAAAACGCCTTGGTTGAATCTGGTTTCTAGGATACGGAATACCCACGGAAGTAAAAATGTTGGCACAAGGTAGAGTAGGCTACTTGCTCTGGAAGAAGAAAAGGATGAAACGCGTTGAGATTATTTGTTTAGGTTTCAATATATCCTAATATGATGGACTGAGTGGCTCACACAATGAAGAATGACATTCAAAAAGTTCACACGGCAACATCTCCTTTAAGAATCCAGTGTCCCTGTTTTGGATAATCCACAGAACAGGGTCTGTGGATTATGAACAGTGTCCAGTGCAGATCCACACTCTCTTTAGCAAAAGTTCTAGATCCCAGTCTATTTAGACTTCTTCTACAAATTCTGATTTTTCAAACAAAAACATGCAAGTCAGTAAATGAGTGCTGAGGTTCCTCGGCTTGTAGCCAGAATCACAAGTCCACTTTCTCTCTTTTTGTCAGCATTGCTTTATATCATTTGTTAGAGATGTTGCTTTTGAAAACTTGAATTGGCATTTTTCAGTACAAAGATATCTCAAAACCTTCACTCTCCTCCCTCCGCAGCATCGCTCTGGACCCTCTGTACCCCTCACAGTGTTCGTGGGAGACGTTCGGCTATGCCACCGGAGGATTTAACGACAGAGACGCTGAAGGTCTGTCTCCTCTGAGGCTCTCCGGACAGCTCAACAGTCTGGGCTGCTCTGTCACCTTCCATCAGGGAGAGAGCGTCAGCATGGTCAAGCTCATAGAGCAGGTTAGACACACCAGCACTCGCACACTGTGAGTCAGAGAGAGGAATCAAACGTATTAATGAATGTCTTTGGGTTAATCTGTTCCAGGCACGACACACAACCTATGGCATCCGCAAGTGCTTCCTTTTCCTGCTGCAGTGTCAGCTCAGTCTTGTCATCATCCAGGTGAGACAGGAGACCTCACAACTTCATATGGATGTTTACGCTGCGCCAGGATTGCTTTTTATCTAAATGCATGTCATTTACATACATTTATGATATTGAATAGATAAATGACGTGCCCTGCTGTTTTTCTGCAGTTCTTAGCCTGTCTGGCTCAGCTTCCTCCTCCCATGAACACCACTGACATCCTCTGGCTGTCCTGCTTCAGCTGCCCACTGCTAAGGTACACACATACTGTACATACTTATAATACAGTGTTATTTTGCTGTATGATGTCATGCTAATGGTCCGTTTGTGTTGTGTTGACAGTGTGTCATTTTTGGGGAAGCCACCAGACAGCTCAGTCATGACCGTTGCCACAGGGAAGAACCTCGATGCAATTCCAAGGAAGGTAGGATCACGTATCTCCTGCTGATGCTTCAGTTACTGGATTTTCTACTGCTAAAGCTTTGACAAACATACTTTCATACTATTCAACAGTGTGTTACTGTACATACTGTATAGTGATACGCTTTCCTAATAATACTAATGATCAATAGCCCAGACAACAAGCAGTTTACTGCGTATACATCCATTCTACCTCATTAGATGTCTTGTTTTGAATGCTGTGTTAATTTAACATATTTGTTAACTTCATTTACTATACAAATTCTTAATATTTTAAAAATTAAATATGTTTATGGTTTATTACAATATAAAAATGTATTTATTGTTAATTATTATTATTATTATTTCCCCTAATACTAATACCTAATACATATTGATGTTATGTCTCTTAACATGTTTTTTTTAATACTGCCAAATTTCATATAGTATGTATTTCTTTGCACCGCTACCGGAGTGCATTATACTGAAAGGTGTTTCTAATGTTTGGTCCACTTATGTGCTGGGCAGAAATAGGAAACTGCTTTAATATGATGCCGTCCAATACAACACCAATACTAATTACAATCCTACCTGAAAGTGTCAATAAAACATTCTAAGAGTATTTATGGCAAAGCTTTTGTACTGGATTCCATTAGATTGTACAGACGTATCTAATAGAAAGGCAATGAAGTGGCGATAATGATAACAAAATGGTAATATTCTGGCTTTACTTGATTTATGTGACACCTCTGGAGATAGACCTGTTTCCCTCACATTTTGACATCATACTGTGACTAACAACATGAGTTATGGCTGTGTTCCGTTTAGGTGTGCAGGTATTATGCATGAGTGCTCACTGGCTTTGCTTACTGGGACACCTAATGGAACAAACCATTGCTAATGCTTTCAGTAACACCTGTGATTTTCCTACTGTGACAAGTCAAAATGTCTACACGCAACACTACTCAGTGTAAAGTGCAGTCTGTCAATGATTCTGACCCGCTCATGACTCATGATGTCGTACTCTTTGACCAGACCCAGAACTACTTCCTTGGCTGTTTCCTGTTGAAGTTTGGCCTGACAGTGTGTGCCTACCTGTTGGCCTTTGGCTTCACCTTGCATGAGTTGTGCCTCAAAAGTAGCAACTCCACCTTAGCTGACAACACCACTGTCAACTGTCTTTATATCCTCACAGCCAGGTAGGAAAAGCAGTGTCGTTGTTATAAGGCCACCACTTGTTCCATTCATAGGCCCATTTGTTGACAGCAATTTCATGGTATCACAATTAATTGCAGGATGATTTGATGCTGAAAATGATAGAATGGTTGTGTACAGCTCACTGTTTTTCTGTGTGACTGCAGCTCTTTAGTCGACGCTCCTCACTGGTTCAGTGAGCTGTCAAATGGCTTGCTGCTGACTCAGAAGGTCATGGCAGGGTTCCTCGTCTTACACACAGGTAGAGTAAAACAATATTCTTATATAAGCAGCATAACTGATGTTCAAAGACATCCATGTTTTTAACATTATTTAAATTGCTCCCTTTCTTCTGTTTCCCCAGTGGTGATCTCGCTCAGCTATGTCCACCGCTCTCAACCTTTGTGGAGAAAGAGTCCCTTCAGCAATACCTGGTGGTGTCTCACTGTACCTGTGGTGTAAGTGATCCTCTTTAGATAGATGCTGTCTGAACTGTTTTACTCTATTGGTCACTTGTATGCTAGACTTAGATCTTATCTGTGTGTGTATATCATATGATTTAGATTGCTTAAACATCCCTTTCACATGTTTCTCATTTAAGGAGCTCAAAACTGTTTTTATCATCTTAGGTTCCCACTGATTACCTGTTGTCTCCAGCTGTGCTGTGTTGCATATCTCTTACTTGTTGTACTAAGCCTGCACTCAGACTAAGCTGGTTTTATACATTTTGTACACAATATTTATTTCCTGCCTGTTGGTCCAGGGAGAGAGATGCTCCTCCTGACGTTAAAGTTTTTGTTTGAGGATTTGAGGCTATTGGGCTGTACAGAATATACAGTATAAATATAATTGACTTGACATATACTTGATGCAATGGGTTACCAACAGTCCTGCCGTCACTGTAGATAAGTACAACAGGCTTTGATTTATAGTTTTGTGTTGGATTTCACCTGTTGGCCCCCCCACAACACAAGACTGATGTATTATATGTGATTAGGACATATCATGCTTTAATTATATTCTGCACAGTAACTGTGTTTACATTCACTTTGAGATATAGGGTGACGTACTTATAGAACTGGAGTTACATCCAGTGACTTGTCTTTTGTCATTACTGAATACGAGACTACTGCCATGCAGTCGCTGTTTCTCTGTGGATTCATTCAGGTGGCTGGTGAGAAAAGGAGATGTGTTTCACTAGATCTAGAACCTTTCTTTAAGTTGCTCCATGTTGTCTTCACTCAACAATTTCTACCAGCATCAGAAACTTGTAGGAGAAAAGTCAAGCAGGCAAGCTCCCCACAGCCACACTTTGAGCCACAGCATGCAGTTACATTTTTGAGGAGCTACACATTAAAACACAGCTATGAATGTGCAGCCTCCTCATTATTGCAATAGGATCATTGTGTTGATGCAGCAGAGGTGCTGACACAGCTTCAAAAACTTGAAACTGGCTCAACCTTCTCCCCAAACTCAATGCAATATCATGTGCCAACACACTGCGTTTGCCAAACAAATATGTGCAAGTGGACATTCCTGCTATATTTGTCATTTGAACTGCATACGTCTACTGATTAGCTCATAGTCCTCAGAAGATAGGAGAAAAGGATTGTCACCATGATAACTACACAGAGTTGTAAAATCCTGTCTCATAGTTGCTGTATTAAGTTTAATGAAATTGACTATATACTTGTCCTTCAGTCTGCTCAGCCAGATCGTTCAGGCCACAGTGGATTACCAGTTATGGCGCGACAGGGGCAGCCTCCTGACCTTTAAACTGGGAGACATCCCCCTGCTGGCCTGGCTGCTGGCCTCTCTGTCCCCGCTGCTGGTGGTGGTGGTCAACGAAGTGGTGAAGCTACACGAGATACGGTATGAAACCAGACACACAGGGAATTAAAACCATTGTTTGAACCCATTAACTCAATAACTTGGACTCATGGGACATTCTTGAGCAACAAATGTCAGAAAGAAGCAGGAAAGCAGTGTTCTGTGTGAATTATTCAGGATTAATTGGTAATCTGAGAAAATGCAACAGATTGTTTCCCTGTCTTGATCGTGGTCTCTGATTTGTCCCTTCTATCCATTTCAGGGTACGAGTTCGCTACCAGAAGAGACAGAAGCTTCAGTTTGAAACGAAGCTGGGGATGAACTCTCCCTTCTGAAGCGGTCCCTGTGTGAAAATTGGTGTTGTGACAATACTGGGAACCATTAGTTCTGGCAACCAGGGAAAAGCAGGGTGCAAACACTGCAGAACACTTCAGCCCAGCAGCACTGCATCCATCAGGTGGAGCAGATATCAACCAGTTGCTACATTAGGGGCTTTATGACACAAATGTCTAAACTCCTGGGTCTGTTTTTATTACAGTTGATATTCTGTTAGTTATCTGAAGGGCAGGGAAAAATCCAAAGCGTTCATTTTCATTTAATACAAAAAAGAGCCAAAAATAGGCAACCATTTATTGTCTGGTTTTAGTTTACGGCATGAGGAATGTTTTCTGAAGAGGTTTATGCTTTCTCACGATCACTTCTGTTCTTCATCTCTGAGAGACTCGTGTGCATGGTCGCTCTCATCTCCAGAAATGCCCCAAACAAAGGATGATTTAGTGAAGTTCATTTTAATGTTAATGAGACACATTGAACTGTGTCATATCATTCTACCACTTCATTCACAGGAAAAACACATAGGGCAGAAGGGTAACTGGTAACTCAAAGTGTTCACTATTAAATAAACCAATGTGTAGTTATGAAATAGATAATATGTAAATCAAACAACAGCATCTCCTTTTTAATATATTTATCCTAACAAATGCACATGCTACTTACCTAGCTGGCTAAATAGCTGCGCGGGTTGTGAGTTTTGAGCATCAATATGAAGCAACAATGTTAGCGGCAGCAGCTAACGCTAACTAGATAAATAAGTTACCTCGGCTGCATTTTGACTCTAAAGATGTTCGTCAGAATAAAACACAACTCTGTAGAGCAAAAAGACAGACAGTGTCTCTGTGGTGGCACAGCCAAACAGGAGTTCACAAATCACTGCTAACACTGGCTCTCCACTTTAATAATCTGAGCTCACTAGCTAACGCAGGTGGTTAGCCTGATAGCATGATCGTTCTTGTTAATCTAAGGCTCAAAAGCTAAAGAGGTTTAGTTTCTGTATAGCGTATTTATTTATTTACAGCAGCAGCCTCTGTCTGGTTGATTCACAGTTACTTTGACATTGTTTTGGCTGTAGCTAACAGAAGCTAAATTTGGTGTTGACTTTGCTAGTTTAAGAGGCAGGATGGTACGTGAAAGGTGAGAGGGCGGTGACAACACCCGTCATTAAAAGTGAGCGAATAAATAAATAGAACTTGACATGAAATAAGAATACTATTTGAATAAGAGCATTTCTATAGTGAAACAAAAATAATTTCCAATGAAACTTATTACAATACAAATAATAATTGGTTGTTTTTTTATTCATTTGCAAAGTGTTGGTTTATTTATATATTTTATACAATTTGTTCATATGATTATTTATTGCATACTGCCTTTTTATTTATTCGTTGAACACTTTGGGGCTCCGTATGTAACGAGGTGTTTGTGCACCTGAATTAGGGGTAAACTACCTCTGAAGAATGTGACAAAGAAACTTTTCTAAGTTTACTTTCTGTCATTCGGCCTTTTGAGCCACATTTAAATCCTCACTAATAACCTGCAAGACAACATTCCCTATTATTTAATTATGTTTTGCAACAAATGTTCCTTGTTGGTACTAAATTCCTGAGCTAAACCGAGCCTGTTGTAACACAATAAGGGCTGAAGATTACGGATTTAATTGGATCAATCTCGTTTTCTACACACGTATCTATATTTAAATATATACAGTATACACATTAATCTAACTGAAGAATGTGCCAGCATGGTCCTTTGAACCCACACAGCTGGCTGTGCAGTAACCTTAGCCAGTACTGAATACATAATGATTTTTATGAAAGGTGCTTCTTCTCATTCAGTTGCCTTTCTTCTCAGCGTGTCTGGCTGTTTCAGACACCTCGACAGGCAGGAGCTCAGGATACTGTTTGTTTTAAATGATAGAAAATTAATAATTAAGTAGATTTTATCGATTACCCCAGATTTAATATTTGATCTGCATCATATTTCAGAGATTTACATTTCTTTCCTGATCATCTTCAAGTGTCCCTGTGCTCAGGCCTTTCCCTTCCTACAGTTAATGTGAAGCAGCAGTAGCAGCAGCAGCAGCAGCAGCAACAGCAGCAGACGTCTGTATCACTGATGGTCTTTTTCAATCAGACCAGCCTTCTTTGTGGTGCTGTCATTATTTCAGATTCATAAACATGGTTTTAATATTGCTACTGTAAACAAGTGGGATGATGGCACTCATTGGTAAAACATTATGCCATGCGTTTACGTCACTCATAAAAACTGTCTTTATAAAAATATGGAACAATGAAAGTAATTTTTGTCAGTGCTGGATGAACCGCTAGGAGGTCCCAGGACAAGAATTGGCCAATTTATTTTTCAGAAAATGTATTGTATCCCGATATTTATATTAATATTGTGATATGAAGTTATATATACTGTAATATAGGTTATTTTTTCTGATTTTATTTATGTGGGAATCACATCTGATTACGTTACAATTTTTACTCCACTTCTAGAATAATTTCCTTTTGAAATAAATAATTGTGATAGAGGATTTTATCCACATTGTTCACATCCAATCCAAACTAATTTTCAGTCAATCAACTGACCACAGGCTGATGTACACAGAAGTTCTTAGAAGTTGGTGGTTCAGCCTTGATTTGTTGTCTAATTGTAGTTTTAATGTAAAGATGGCATCAAACATGATGAGGTCCTCAGTAGCTTTAATATCCTGGCTGCAGCTCTGTTTAACTTCTGCTCGCTTGTATCTGTGTGCTTGTTTGAGCTATTCCACTGATACAAATGCTGTTTTAAGTTCCACATTTCAAGTGGAGATGCATGTGAAGAGGTACAAGTAAATGGGTGCAAAAGCACAATTTGGTTTTACGGCACTACCTGTGATCACTTTCTGACTCGACAAAATAGCCAGCATGAAACTACTGAAGACTGTTTTAAGAAAACATCCCAACGCAAGAAAACATCCATGAGTTTATTTTTTATTGGCCCTGTTTCATACTTGTGTTTTATATCATGACACACATATGGACTATGCTGCATGAATACGATCCAGTGAATGCTCTGTCTTGATCAATGTACATGTAATCTATAGTTCTACTGTTATGTTCATTACACAAATGGACTCAGTCAAGCATGGACTTCAAACATTATGTTACCAGACCTCTGGTACAACGTGCATTATCACGCACAGGCTGGGCACTGATTCCTCTGTCGGTTGATTTTTAGGGTGGGGTGGGGGGCTGATGGACTATGATATAGTTGTTCACAAGATACACAAATGTATATTTTGTATTTTTTAAAGTGTCTATGTTCAGGAATTTTGAGAAATGTGTTTGTGTGTTGATTGTATCATGTTAATAAACACTCTCTTTTATTTAGAAGTTTGTTTTGTTGAAATATTGTTGCACACAACAATTCAGTACAGTGAGTAAAAAGAGGATGAGTTTCTTTTATTTATACAGGTAAAATCTCATTGAGACACAGGGTCTCATTCTCAAGAGAGACCTGATCAGATGGTAACAGAACCATACAAAGTTACAGACAGACACTAAACACAGAGGCAACAGTCAAATAAAACATTTAAATTGAAAGTGCAAAGTGTGTAGAATTAGCTATTGTAAGAACAAACACCGACAGATTATTTCTCCAGACGGAGTGATTGTAGCGCTTAGCTGTACTGTTTGTGTAAGTGGATATGTAGAAGGACAGCAGTCCAAGCATAGATGTGTAGATTAATTTGTACCAGTGCAGAGGTCTGCGCATTGATAGTGATGTCTAGTTGACTAAAGAGTAAAGTGTGCAATGGTGTGTGAGGGGTTTACAATTGGTTATGAACCTCAGAGCCCCATGATACACAGCGTCCAGCAGATGAAGGGAGTGAGCTGAGGCGTTCATGTACACAACATCCCTACAGTCCAAGAGCGGCAAACATGTGGCAGCTCCAAGCCATTTTCTACCACTGGTGGAGAAGCAGGCCTTGTTTCTAAAAAAGAAGCCCAGTTTTATTTTCAGTTTCCTTAAAAGATTGTCAATATGGTGTTTAAAGCAGAGGTTGTCATCAATAGTGATGCCTAAGTATTTGTAGGTGTTGACAATTCCAATGGGGGTACCCTGTGCAGACATGATGCAGGGAAGAACAGCTGGTACCCTTTTCTTATTGGAAAATAACATCACCTTTGTCTGCATTTAATACCAACCTGAGATGGAATAGGTGCGACTGAATAATGTTAAAATATTAATGTCTGCAGACTGCAGACGTTCAAATGCAACGGCAACAGTGCTTATACAACAGTATCGTCAGCATAAGGATGTATAGAGGCATCAATATTTTGACCCATATAATTTACATAAATTGTAAAAAAGGTGGGTCCTAAGACCGAACCTTGAGGAACACCTCTGGTGAAATCAAGAAAGCTGGAGGAGAGACCGCTGAATTGTACACATTGCTTACGATTTGAAAGGTAGTTTGAAAACCAACCAACAGTTTGGTCAGACAGGTAACTGATAACTTCTGGCATAAAATGCCATGGTCCACAGTATCAAATGCTTTGGATAAATCTATAAAAAGGGCAGTACAATAACTATTTGCGTCCATGCCTTAAACAATATCATTCACTACTTTCAAAGCAACCGTTAATGTACTGTGCTGCTTCCTAAAGCCCGACTGGAGAGGAGATGTTGTTCAAGCTTAAATATTCTTTGATTTGATCATTCACAAGTCTTTCAAGTACTTTAGCTAAAATAGATTATCAAATAAATGTATCAACTGGGTCAAATTCTCAAGTCTCAATACCAGAGACAAATTAGTGTTTTCATGAAGAGACTACAAATCAGAATATCTCGGCCTCTGCTGCACTCACTTTTACCCTTCTTCAAAAACAAAATCTGTCTCTTGTGAGGTCCCCAACTTTGAAGAAGTGTAATACATTTCTGGAGCACTTTTGATGCAGTGTCAAAGGTTTTCCCTCTACATTATGAGAGCTCTTAATAATACATTTAAAGAACTCTACACACACACAAATGTATTTTAATTTACATGTGTCAGCAGATTGGAGAACACGGTTTTAACTAAGAAAATGTGTAATGAATTAAATAATAATAATAATAATAATAATAATAATAATAATAATAATAATAATAATAATAATAAGAAAGCTACACAAAAGTATTAATATGACTATAATATTAAAGAACTCCAAGTTGTAAATATTTATGTTGAATAGACTACCTAACAATTTTTCAAGTTGAGTAATATTTATTGTTAAAATTGTTCAACATAATATTAAATGGGATTGATGATGTGATGTAATCCCTACAATGTATTTATAAATCTTAGGCCTATACATTTTAAATCTTGTTTTGTATTCATCTAACATATTTGTCACTTGTACTAATATGTATTTTTCTATCATCTCTTTTAAATGCAGAAAATTAGGAAATTGGCCGGATTATATTTCACTGTAATTTTACTTTATATGATAAAATGTGGTGTGATAACATTGATTGATTGATGGTAAAAAAAAACAAATAATGTAATAAATATTGATGTATGACTCGGATAAAACCAGGTGCGAGCGTGCTTTATGTCCCCCACGTGATTTACTGAAAAGGTTGCCCTCAATGTATCATATCTACTGGCACAAGTGTGAAGGTAACTAGAATAAAGAAGAAGACATCCGGTTGACCTTTCGAAGTAAATGTCGTTGTTTAAGTTCTAGATAAGATTTCATAGATAAATCCACATGAATTGTTTCAGGAGGGGTCTATTCTGTGGCAATAGCCATATTGCTGTTTCACATTGTTATTATTCTTGCTAGTATAGGCCATATACAGTCTAGACACATTGTTTTAACCATAAATGTAAATATAGTTTCCGGTGTACCTGACGCTTCCACCGGTGAGCTTGACAGCTGTTGCAGACCGGATCGATTCTAAAGAGAGTGAAGGTCTGTCTGTGCGTAAGTGTCATTCATTATAACACGTATTTACTGGTAATTTTGAATTACGTTAGACTTTGAAAAAAATACAAAGGCTTTATGATCAGATTATGCGCGCGTGCTAGGCCGTTTGGGTAGCTTTTCTAAATGTTTGAATTGCTTGCATGCATGTGTAAACCAGTCTACGATGTAAACCAGCAGCTAGCTAATGTTAGCTTGGCTAGATCAGAGGAGAAAGTGTGTTTGCGGTCGTTTTGACAGCTCACCAGAAATAGAAAATACTTTCCGGCCGTTTGGAGATTTTAAGTTTTACCGGTTCGCGGCTGATGACAAAATAAGTGTTCCACGATAATATGCCTTAGAGAGTTGAAAAAGCCAAGGTTATCTAGCCATTCACGTACAGTAGATGATGTTTCCTTAATGTCGAGGGACGTGACGCCAAATTTCGTTTACAAATCTCAACATTCACGTTAAAGATTTTTTACTCAAATATAAATTCTTGGTATAACGTGAATGAAGACACTGCACGTAAGAGTTGGGAAACACGTCTATTCAAACAACATCCTACCAAAACACAACGTGTTGGTGGCGGTACCAAGCAACACACTCATTTATGACATTTGGCCTATTTTATTGACACATGTTGTTTAACGGATCTTTTAAATGCCGAAATTATCTTAACATATTAACAAATACAGATAAGTCTTAATCTATGTTTCCTTATTTTTTTAAAACTTATTTCTAGTAGAAATACCAAGCGAAATTGCTATTTTAAAGCGATAATCGGTTCTCTTTTAATAAAACGGCCTTTATTGTAGTTATAGTATTTTTTGTATAGTTTGCATATTTTTTTTACCGCAGTGAAGAGCTGTATTAAGGAGGTAAGTCTGGTGATTGTTTTTGATGAATTAATGATGATTTCTGCTCTCCACAAAATGACATCAAAGTGCAATGTGACTGACCAGTTGCTGTCATGTAGTGACTTGAAATGCTGAAACTTTCTTCTCCTTCTGCCTGTCTGTCAGTAGTCTTGAACTTGGATGTAAACAAAAAAGAGCCGAGATTGGAGAAGATTTTTGTCTTTTAGTCACGATTCTTCCGAGATGGATGTTGGAGTGTCCAAGTCCCAAGTGTTTCTCAACTACAGCCCCAGAGCCCTCTTCTCCCAGTGAGACACGCATCTGCATGGTGGTGCTGTGTGCTCCTCGGCCCTGCGTGGTCCCAGTACTCTTCACTGTCGGCTTACCTCCAGTGCATTCTGTTTCTGTGTGTGAGTTGTAGTTTTAGCAGTCGGACACTAAAAGCCTCTGAAAAAATTGGCTGCAAGTGTTCGGTGATTAATAGAATGGCTGGAGGTCGCCCAACTACAGTAAATGGTATGCGGTGTGTGCAGTAGGAGCAGCAGCTTTCAGTGCATCACAGGGTCACCGCTGCAGTTTGGCTTGGTGCATTTATAAGAAGCGCAGTGCTGTTTGTGTATGCACAGTACAAACACTAAATGTTCAATCATTTAGGAGACTATTTTTTTGTGTATGTGACTGCTTGTGCACGTTTTGCAGGCTAATTATTTTTGCCAAGTGATGTAGTCTGAGATAGTAAAAGGCTACATCGTAAGAATCTCTTGCAGTGGTTCTCAAAGTGGGGTCTTGGGACCTCCAGGGATCCTTTGAGTATCCTCAGGGAGATCCCTAACAAAAACCAATATCACGTACTGTTCACTATATTTGACTGGAATGGAAATGATCAAGAATGAACTTTCCTGTACAATATCACCTACCAGTTACACAAATCAATAGTGCTAAACAAATAACAAGCATCGTCTCATGTCAATGGGACAGAATCTAATCGATTGGAAAGTATAAGTATTCTGTATGTATTGTGGATGTTTGAGAACACTGATCTACTGTTTTGAATTCAGGCTGGCTTATGCGTTAAGCTTTGTGCTGCATGTCTGTACAGTTGGCCAGCGAGCCAACAAAACACTGAGGATTGTTGACACCAGCTAAAAGACTACATCTTGATTGCAATTCACATTTTGCAAAAGCAATAACAGAAGCCTGATTTGTTTGTAAATACATTTCATAGGCAGGAGTGGATAAACAGGACTGGACATAGAAAAGAAATGAGCAGTAACTAGCAGCACAATTGGGTTGAGACTTGTGTCGTGTTTGTGTTTAGGTGGAGCATCCCGCTGGGTGCACGGCGTGTCATGGATGCAATAAAAGAGGGTCACAAGAGCACCCTGAGCTCGGGCAAAATGGTAGCTCTGGCTGCGGGGCTCTCTGTCGGGGCCACAGTGGGCTACATCGTCTATCGCCATATAAGCAGCAGCAACAACATTAGTGAGTATCTGCCATTGAAAAGTTATTGTGCCAGTGTGAACAACCTTTTTCACACTGTATATACAGTATATTTGCGTATACGTGAGTTTGTGTTTATTCTCTGATGAGTATGTCTGTGACTGTTAACAGGTCAGGGGCCCAACACTGACGTGTCCAAGATGACACTTCCAGTGGAGGTTTATAAGAACATATCCAGACACCAAGCCAGGTTTTTGGACATGGTGAGTAGTTCTATACTAGACCATGACTTTTCGTCTGCACACAATAGTTTAGTTGTTGGCAGTATTATAATGGCATTCTAAAATAGTTATGATGGACGTTTACGTAGATGCATGCCTCAAGTTGTAAGTCTTCCTGTCAAGATGTCTTTTTTTGAAAGTTTGTTTTTATTTGGGTGAGGGTTGCAACTAATGGTTACTTTCATTATTAGTTACATTGTCGGAAATATAAAACTCCAAAGCATTTGATTTTAAATCAATAAAAAGACATTGATTATGAAATAAATAATCACATGAATAAATTGTGTTAAATGTATTAATAAACCAACAATGGAAAACATTCTTAACACTCATTATGACGAAATGTTATCTAATCATTCTTTTGTATTTTGTTAGAAATTTTTATTTCAGTAAGCCCCTTTTCAAAAGTCTGTTTATATTTTATTGTGGCATTTTTCATAATGTCAGTGGTGTTGTCACCTTTCAGCCAATGATGTGCAGCCCCCTGCCTCTCTTGAGTTAGCAAACTACTGCTACCAAATGTAGCCAGTTAGCTTCTGTTAGCCAGAACAACAAATGCTAAAGTCATTTTACGGTTCACAGTACAAGCCTGAGCTTAAGAAGGCTGTTCATGTTACCGATCTAGCTTAGCAGTGTTAGCTCGCTCCTGTTGGTGAGAGCGACACACAGAGAGACTGTCAGTCTTTTTGCTCTTCACAGAGTTGTGAAGGAACATCTTTATTTTGAAATTTGGCAAAAGTTATTTTGACTTAACCAGCTAACATTATCTGCTGCCGCTGACCCGGTCTCTTCACTTTGATGCTCCATAATATACAAAGCTCACAACTCCTCCTAGCTAGTTAGCCAGCTAGGTAAGTAGCATGTGCATGGATTGGAGTGTCATTAGATATGATGACCTGCAAGAACTTGTGTTTCCTAAATCCAGCTGGTGATTGACATGAGTGGGTGGAGTCAGTCTAACTCTGCTCTCCTGCTGTCTCTTTCTCTCTCAGATGACCCAGAAGTCTGGCGCTCATGTGAGGGTTTTGTCAGATTCCGTAGAGCCTGGCTGTAAGACTGTATGTTTCCTGCTGCAGGGCTCTAAGGAGCAGGTCCTGCTGGCCCGCTGTGTCCTGGAGAACCTGGTCACTGACTGTGAACCAGTGACTGAGGCTTTGGAAGTTCCTCAGACAGCCTTTGGGCGTATAATAGGTAGCTTCCAAATGTTGAGTATGATCAGATTGATTCGTAGACATTTGCCCTCAGAACGTTTTTGCTTTCAACAGTGATGTTGAGCTAATGCTGTAGTGGACTGATGTGTTTTGACTGATGGTAGCCTATTCGTTCCATTATAATGTACTCATGTGCTAAAAGCTGCACTAATCAATATACTATATGAACAATAGATCAATTGGCAATTTGAAATGTGGAACTTATACATGTAATGAAGATCCATCAGAGACTTACAGTATATCTCAAAAGTGAGTACACCCTTTAGATTTTTGCAAATATTCTGTTATATCCTTTCAGGGGATAACATTATCCTACTGAAACTTTGATATAACTTAAAGTAGTCAGTGTGCTGCTTGAATAACAGTATAGATTTATTGTCCTTTGAAAATTACTCAGTACACAGCTGTTAATGTCTAAACAGCTGGCAACAAAAGTGAGTACACCCCATAGTGAACATGTCTAAATTGTGCCCAAAGTGTCAATATTTTGTGTGACCACCATTGTTATCTAGCACTGCTTTAACCCTC
Organism: Cottoperca gobio; assembly: GCF_900634415.1. Classification (NCBI taxonomy): domain Eukaryota; kingdom Metazoa; phylum Chordata; class Actinopteri; order Perciformes; family Bovichtidae; genus Cottoperca; species Cottoperca gobio. The sequence goes on from NC_041373.1 coordinate 2,187,390, forward strand.
CTGGGCATGGAATTCACCAGAGCTGCACAGGTTGCTTCTGGAATCTTCTTCCACTCCTCCACGACGACATCACGGAGCGCACGGATGTTGGACACCTTGCACTCCTCCACCTTCCTCTTGAGGATGCCCCACATGTGCTCAATTGGGTTTAGGTCTGGAGACATACTTGGCCAGTCCATCACCTTAACCTTCAGCTTCTTCAGCAAGGCCGTTGTCATCTTGGAGGTGTGTTTAGGGTCATTATCATGTTGGAAAACTGCCCTACGGCCCAGTTTCCGAAGAGAGGGGATCATGCTCTGCTGCAGGATGTCACAGTATATATTGGAATTCATGTGTCCCTCAATGAAATGCAGCTCCCCAGTGCCGGCAGCACTCATGCAGCCCCAGACCATGATGCTGCCACCACCATGCTTGACTGTAGGCAAAACACATTTGTCTTGGTACTCCTCACCAGGGTGCCGCCACACACGCCGGACACCATCTGACCCAAACAGGTTTATTTTGGTCTCATCAGACCACAGGACATGGTTCCAGTAACTCATGTTCTTGGATTCATTGTCTTCAGCAAACTGTTTGCGGGCTTTCTTATGCATCGGTTTCAGAAGGGGCTTCTGTCTGGGGCGACGGCCATACAAACCGATTTGATGCAGTGTGCGGCGTATGGTCTGGGCACTGACAGGCTGACATCCTACTTCTGCAACCTCTGCAGCAATGCTGGAAGCACTCGCACGTCTATTTTTGGAAACCAACCTCTGGATATGACGCTGAGCACGTGGACTCAACTTCTTTGGTCGACCCTGGCGAGGCCTGTTCCGAGTGGAACCTGTCCTGGAAAACCGCTGTATGATCTTAGCCACTGTGCTGCAACTCATTTTCATGGTGTTGGCAATCTTCTTATAGCCAAGGCCATCTTTGTGAAGCGCAATAATCCTTTTTTTCAGCCGCTCAGAGAGTTCCTTGCCATGAGGTGCCATGTTGTCCAGCATTCAGAGAGAATTGTGCCCAAAACACCAAATTTAACAGCCCTGCTTATCATTTACACCTGAATCCTTGTAACACTAACGAGTCACATGACACCAGGGCGGGAAAACAACATCATTGGGCACAATTAGGACATGTTCACTATGGGGTGTACTCACTTTTGTTGCCAGCTGTTTAGACATTAACAGCTGTGTACTGAGTAATTTTCAAAGGACAATAAATCTATACGGTTATTCAAGCAGCACACTGACTACTTTAAGTTATATCAAAGTTTCAGTAGGATAATGTTATCCCCTGAAAGGATATAACAGAATATTTGCAAAAATCTAAAGGGTGTACTCACTTTTGAGATATACTGTATCACCCAACTCTGCAGTTCCCCTCTGCCCTCCAGAGCTTCTTAGCCTCTTTTAGCTTATTGTTTTCATTTTTCTCTGCTCTCAGTAACAGCAGCTGTTTTAGTGAGGAAAAAAAGGTTTTGATTAACTGTACACTGCATGCTCAGCAGCACACATACAAAGGTAGAGACTAGCTGGAGAACATAGTGGAACTTTGGGGCACGGAGGAATAAGATATCTAGCTTTGGATGCACACACAATATTAGTAGGTAGTTTGTTTTGGCTCTGCAGATGGGACTTGTTGATGGTAAAAAAATATACCATTTGTTTTGGCCCCATGAACTGCCTAACGTGTGTGTGTGTGTGTGTGTGTGCGTGTGTTGCAGGCCGTGGTGGAGAGAGTTTGAAACTGATCACCAGGACCACAGGGGCCAAAGTGGCTTGTTCCAAAGAGAAGACACTGGGTCCTGGGGCCAAGGGCAACGTGACCATCGCAGGGACCAGACAGGAGGTGGAACAGGCCAAGGTTAGGAGGATTCACTCATTTGGACTACTCGTGTGTCAGTCCACTTATAATATATACATATATACACTTCTACTTTCATCATGTGTTTACAGGAGCTGATTCTAGAAAAAGTCAGAGAGGACATGATGGTGAGGACGAAGATTTCCCAGTCGTCTGCCCTGCGGCAGAAACGTGGCCACACTGCTGTGAATCAGAGGTCGTACAGCACAGAGACTGAAGCACCAGTGGGCTTTAACAACAATGGTCTCTGCTCCCAGACAGAGAAAAACGGGCTTATCCATGCTAATGGTACCAAAAGACAACCAGAAAATATTTTTGACAAGATCGAGGAGCTGAAAATCACCAACACAGACAACAAGGAGGAGGAGGACAGTGTCTCCACAGACTCTCTCTCTGAAGTTTCAAAGTTTGAAAGTGAGTTCACTTCCTCTATGATTGAGTCTAAAAGACTGTCATTGTAATCTGACTGTCCACAGTCAAAGATTTCTTTCCTCTCTGTTATCCAGTTCCCAGCCCGGACCTGAGCTTCCAGCCTGATGAACATCTCGAGGTTTATGTTTCTGCATCAGAGAACCCAAACCACTTCTGGATCCAGATCCTGGGGGTTCGATCCCTTCAGCTGGACAAACTGACAGAGGAGATGACCCGCTTCTATAACAGTGGCAACCCCACAGTAAGGACAACTCCTACTGTCTCTACTCTATAGTTACAAACCTTTGTGGGCCCAGTGTCAGTTTGAAAACCCCTGCTCAACATTAGGCACATTGTCCCACTTGGACCTCACATTTAAGAAATAACAAGTCACCTCTTCTGTAGGAGCACAGGGTGGAGACCATTGTGGTCGGGGACATTGTGTCTGCTCCATACCACAACCACGGCACGTGGAACAGGGCCAGGGTGCTGGGAGTGCTGGGCTCTGGAGTGGTGGACCTTTACTATGTTGACTTTGGGGACAACGGGGAGCTGGCCAGAGACAGCCTCTGCCGTATGAGGTGAGAGAGAAAAGTCCATCGATTACAGCAAAACCTCCACTGCATTTTCCTATTGGATGTTCCTCTTAAATATACATGTTTATAATGAAGATCCAAACAGCAGACTAATATTCTATTCATCAGCATGCAAGGTCATTAATACTATATTATAATAATAATAATAATAATAATAATAATTTGAACGCATCAAGCATCTGTTTTCAGGAAAAGAGCTCAGCAACACACACACACACACACACTGACACAGCTAGAACCTTGTTTGTTTGCTTTATGATAATCCATTTCTTCAATCCACAATATCTTTTGCACATTTCTTTTTTTCTTTTTCTTTTTTTAAGTTATCGCATTTTTTTGCAAATTTAAGGTTTAAGGACAAAAATAATCACCTTATTTGCATATTTTATTATTTTGGACCAAAAGTATTGGACTTGTGAATAACCTTGTCTGATCAGAGGGAGATGGAGACGTGGTCGGCCAATATGGGTCAACTTTAAAGAGTCTTCTAGTGAATGAAACCACATTCTAACACACATGCTTTACATGCAGGAAAAATGCACCTTTTGGTCATTTGTAATGTGTACATTGGAGCTTGCTGCAATCCGCACCCTGTATGACCATCCTCTGATTACAAAATGACCATTGAAAGTCACCTGACCGTAATGACTCCACTAGATATGAGTGGTGTGGTCCAGTCCGCACAACTTTTACCGTGTTAGCCCGTCTCAGACAAGTTTTTACCTCCTCGTGATTAAAACATGTTTGATTCTCTGTTTTTCGTCATGTGTCTGGGACAATGTGCACCTGAAGAACAGACGCACTCTAGTTTGTTCACATGTGAGGGAGCTTTGGCAGGAGCTAGGGGTTCTGCTGTGCTATGATGCAGCTGCAAGTGTGCATATTATTGTATGTGGCAGCAGTTTAAAAAAATGGCACAGCTATGTTATTAACAGCTTTTGCTTTTGCTGTATTAATATTTCAGGAGTGACTTCCTCAGCTTACCATTCCAAGCTATTGAGTGCAACTTAGCAGGAGTGAGACCAAAAGGTAAAGCTCTTGCCTTCAATGTTTTTACACACAGGCATTTAACTAAGAAAAAGTTGAAAGGCAAAAAGAATTGTGCATTATTCTGAAATCTCAATTGATTTGCATTTTTTCCTCAAATCTTCTATATTTTCTTAATTGTCGTCCCGTTCCTCAGGAGAGGTGTGGACTGAGGGTGCACTGGATGATTTTGAGCAGCTGACGTACTGTGCCTCCTGGAGCCCCCTGCAGGCCAAACTCTGCAGCTACTCTCACTCTGAGATCTCCTCCTGGCCCAGTGTCAAGCTGTACGACAACAGTGAGGGCAAGGTCAGCTGGCTTTTGATGTGTTATTTATCTGTGTGTATCTGTTTGCTTTGTTTCTCATCCTGTCTGCTGTTTCCTTGCACATACCCTGTCCATCCCAGACTGTAGATATTGGTGAGGAGCTCATAAGGCTGGGCCATGCGGTCAGCTTCCAGGAAGTGGTGAACGGGAGGACTGAGGGCGATAATCTTGGCTGTCTACAGAGGATGCTGGTGAATCCCAGAACAGATATTTTCATTGGCCTCAACAACACTTGTGAAGCTTAACTCAAGTTTTATCCATGTCCCTGTTTAATATCTTTAAACAAGGTTTTCATTCTTGTCATAGTGAAAATGGGGTTTTAATCTAGATTTAAGGAACACTAAAGGGACACTTATTGAAACCTAGAAATATAATAATGTTCTTGTTGTGTAGAATCTGAAATGTTGTTTAACATCTTAGTTAAGCGTGTCAGCATGCTGAGATTTGATGGTTTGAAACATAACAAAGTGAGTTTGAAGAAATCAGGGAATTTGGAGGTTGATGTCAAACTCATTGGGTTTGTCTGATCTGCAGTTTTGAGGGCAACAACTTGACTTTTTTAGGTATTTACAGATTAGATTATTCCACCTTTTTTGATTTTGTCCTTATCAAACACAATGTATCTCACTCTATATTGTCGCTGCAACATGATTTATTTAATTTCTTAAACACTTTCTTGTCGTCCTACAGGATGACGTGATAGGAGCATCATCAGAGCTAAGTCTTTCCTGTATCAGTTTATCAGGTTAGTACAGTAAAGGGAAGTGACTGAATCAATGCAGTGTTTTCCTTTACATGTATTACTGTTCTTTTCTGGTGGGGTTGGTTTAAGGCGCTTGGCAACAAAGGGAAGATTGGTTGTCTGAGCAGCAGGCATCATCAGTGTCATGTTATCCACATACCCCGAGCTCTGTGGAGCAACATAATGCCAGCATGAAACACAGTCCCTCATCTACAGGCCCAGTCAAAATGCTTCACATTGTTGAGTCATCATCCACACTAACTCACGCCACCAGCTGTCCTGGTTCTGATGTTGCTGTGCCAATGCTGCAGCTCGCAGACTAACAACTTCCTTTTCCATCCTTCATGTATTTGGGAGTGAATCGGTGATAAGATGATTGGGGACAACACCCTCTTAGAAGGAAGTAGTTATGAAGGACACACAGACTGAATGTTTAGTTGAGTTCAGACCGCTGCGGTCACTCGGATGTGCACGTCGTTCCGTTCATACTACATTTGAGGGTCCACTTTGTCCTGGCGTTCCACGCATGCGCATTTACCGTGATTCTCTGCCAAGCTGTCTGCACTGTGGTGGATGAAAAAGAAAGTCCAGTTGTAATGTTGCTGGCAAAATGACCATTCATTTCAGTGTTTTCTTTTTGTACCTCAGAAGCTGCGTCAATCTCAGGAAGTGTCGATGATGTCATAGAAGATGAGCTGATCTGAGACCAAAGATGTACATAAATATCAAGGTATTGTTTCCTGGCTTGATGACGGAATGAGTTTTAACATCCTCCAAAGAATGTTTGTATGAACTATTATGTGTGTAAAAGTAACGGCCTCTCCTCCTCTTATGTTCCAGCACTGACCATCCACTCCTCAGCATCAGTTCGAAGGAGAAGAAGGAGACGTTTCCTTGTCTGACCCTAACTCCACCACGTTAATCCTCATCGTCAAGCCTTACCAACAGTTATTTAAGCCATATTCACTTTATTGTTGTCACTTCAGTACAATTCTTATGTTTTGCCTTGATGCTGTTCTGTGGTACCCAACACTGCTTTGCTTATATGTGTCGTTACTATATTTTGTGTTCAAAAAATGAAGAGAGGAACAAAAACGGAATGCCAGTATTATTTTTGGAAAGCACTGTGATGAGTCAGTGTAAAAGAAGGCAGCTGGTTTGCTTAATATTCAGTTTTTTTCTCTACTTGTATGTATATTAAGATTGAATGTCCTACATATTGGGCTTCACAAGTTATTATATTTTGGAAATGAAACGATACAGTAGTATTGAATGTGAACCGCAGATTGTGTTCAGTGTAAAGCTATGGCATCTACTGTATCAATACAGAGGAAAGTGTTAGTTTGTCTTCAGAGGTGTAATACACTGCACTATATAGAATAAAGGATTTATTTTATGTCACATGAATTGTCTGCGTCTTACTTTAAAATCTTGTTCTTGATATAAATATACATTTCAAAATAAAAATTGATAGAGGGGACAAATGTGTTGAAAGTTAAGACGATTTCCAACACTACCTTTACACGGTACTTGGAAAATGTTAAACTCAAATCTACCTACCTCTCGCATAAATATTAAAGTCAGTGTGCATTTAAGTAAGTGGTATCACACTGATGCAAGGTGTGTGATGTAAAACAATTAGTTTTACAATGAATAAATATAATATAAATATTCCCTCTGTTTATATCTGTGGTGGTTGGACACTTTTCTAAGTGCAAGGTGGAGAAGTTTTATTGTCTTCAATTCTAGTATACTAAATTGAAGAGGCCATTCATTCAATTTTATTGCGAGTCCACTGTTTTGTTTCTGTAGTGGGTCGATGACCTCCATTCCGGATTAACCAATCACGTGAAAGTAGGTTACACTCGCACATGCGCAGAGTCAGCAGAGTAATTTGTTGATATCCTGCTTGGTAGTAATCATTTAGTCTTTGGTATTTCAAAGCCACATTTATCCCCAGCGTAGGGGTTTTATTTGCATTGGGTAGCACAGTTAAATAGAACATTATATATATGAAGGGCTAATGGAAGACACAAGGGATTTGGTGAGTGAATTTGAAACATTTTAGGGCCGCGAGCCTCCGATTACAGAGGATTTGCTTCGGCTAGCGCTGCTCCTTTGTTGTTATCTGTTTATGGTTGCTAGCTAGTGGGTCAGCCAGCGGTACATATTAGTAAGCTCTCTAAATCAAAACAACAATTCTAGAAATAAAATATCCTCACTTATTTTAACTACACATGTGCAGGTGCAAGTTTGCTACGCAAATGAAAAGTGTGGAATGCTTTTGTTGATAAAACTGAGAAAACAGGTTTCCGCTAGCTAGCTGTGCTAACGCTAGTTAGCATTAGGCGCTATTGACAATAAGGCCGCCCCTTATTTTAGCTTATACAAGGTAGTTTTCAATTTTGTACATCTTGCATTCAGTTTAGTATGCATTTACTGGCTGCTGCATTGTTTTTTCTTTCGGCATTCTTGCTGGCTAAATGATTTATGTTAGGATGCCGCCTGTGATGCTATGAGGAGGAAGTAGAAGTACTGTCAACAGTAAACATTAAACACTGTTCCGGATCGTACACACAATGAACAAAACGTATTTAACGCATTGAATTTTCACGGCAATATTTTGCTTTTCTGAACATTTGTTTGCTTTTTATTTTTTCTAGCATTTTCTCATTTGCAACCAGATTCCCATGTCACATTCCAAAGAAAATTGTATTTTAAAGAGACTGCAAAATATAATCTATGGAAAATTGTTAATGTACAATAGTACAAACGACATTCTAAGAGTATTCTACAGCTGAAACTATTACAGTAAATACAGTTTTAAGCAAACATGACGAAAAGTCACCGGTGCTTCTCAAATGTAAATATGTCCTGGTTCCCTAAAAGTTGTATGATAGTAACCTGAACATATTTGGGTCTTGGACCATCGGTTTTATCCCAACAATAAATTATATTAGAATGTATTATCAAGATTAAGTGTTAAGAGAGATTGTTGCCTTTAAAGTATTTCATTAATTTAGACTAATGTCTTTTTGTCATTTCATTGATTGTAAAGGCTGAACGCACCCCACGTTCAGAGCGTAAGCGGAGAGACTCGTTCGGGATGTTTGATGGCTATGACAGCTGTAGCGAGGAGTCTACCAGCAGCTCCAGCTCAGAGGACAGCGAGGATGAGGTGGTGCCCTCCATCCCTGCCAGCCTGCCCATTATCAAGAACAATGGTCAAGTCTACACATACCCTGACGGAAAGGCTGGAATGGGTCAGTACATGGAAGTTGTGCTTTGTGTGGTGCTCTACAATATATATATATATATATATATATATATATATATATATATATATATATATATATATATATATATATATGTATGTATATGTATGTATGTATGTATGTATGTATGTATGTATATGTGTATATACTCCTGTGTATGATAAAAAGATTTTGCCAGCATGTTTTAAGAGATTATATGTCTGTTTTGTGGTTTCTGTTTCACAGCCACTTGTGAAATGTGTGGGATGGTTGGAGTACGAGATGCTTTTTACTCAAAAACCAAGCGCTTCTGTAGTGTGTCCTGTTCTAGGAGTTACTCCTCAAATTCCAAAAAAGCTAGCATCTTGGCAAGACTCCAGGTAAGTGTCTACTACAACAAATGGTTTAAGATTAAACCTATATTATTACACAGCTATTGATTTCTGCTTTGATTTTGCAAGGGCAAACCACCAACAAAAAAGGCAAAAGTCTTACAGAAACAGCCTCTTATGGCAAAGTTGGCTGCTTACGCCCAGTACCAAGCGAGTCAGCAGAACCAGGCCAAATCAAAAGCCGGTAGGTTATCAAAAAGCAGTAATGAGGATTAAAAGGGTAGCTGTGCTGCTCTGTGTAGATACACTCCAGCTTTACATTGTTTCTTATTTTCTGTCAGTGGTCCCTGCAGAGAGCTTTGACTGGGGACGGTATATCTGTAGCAATAACACAATTGGAGCTCCAGTCAGCTGTTTCAAGCATGTAAGTAGAAACAGTTGAAAAACTGTTGAGTAGGAAACAACCACTAATTTGTTGCTTTCTTGATTGAATAACTTCACTGCTTCTCCTGTGATTCAGGCCCCTATGGGGACATGCTGGGGAGGCATCGAAGAAGGAGTGAGGATGGAAGTACCCAACTCTGATACCAACCTCTCAACTAAGGTGTACTGGATAGCAGAAATCATTAAGCTAGCAGGTAAGACTTCTTCTTCAGATAGCTAAAGGAAATTTGGTTAAAGGGCAAATCCATCATAAAAGTGTCAACTATGTCAGAATATCAGCGGAGTGTAAGGGATTTGGTTGAAATCAGTATCATAATCTTAATAACAATATGGATCGCAATATGGCAAATGTAAACAAAACCCTATGTAAAATAATCACATTGAGGTTTAATACTGTGAGCTGTGTCCCACTGTTGTGCATTGCATCAGACAAAAATGATTACAGTCAGAAAACAATAGTCAGACGGCCCTACGCACATTGAAAGAGCACATACTCACCATGAGGTGATCCATTCCAGGTGCAACTGTACTGTAGGAAAAAGGGAGACTCAATCCCCTGTCCTCATTCTGAAAACATGCCTTCTGTAGTTCAGCTGAAATCTTTATGATGCTTCAGCAGTCTTAATTGGCCAAATCATGTGGGTATCTTTTTCCTGGCAGTTTTGTTTATACTTATAGCCTGTGTTGTCCGGGCAACAAACGTACACGTGACTACCTGACATAAACCTCCACCATTGCTCAGCAAGAGAAAAAAAAATAGGTCTGCCTCCCGAAAGTCGATGAGTTGAATCATCAGGGACCCCTCAGTCAACTTTAAAGACACCCGCAGACATCTAACGCACTGAGCAGTCCGCCTTGGTGACAGTCGTGCAACGAGCCCCGTCCCTCCCCCAGGGAGAGAGAGTGCAGCGAGCCCTAAGTCCACCACCTTGGGATGCGTTGAGGGCCTTCAAAGGGCGGTAAAAGCTCATGGCCGAAGCCACCTTCCTTTATCCAACCTGACCTAGAGCCGGTGGCACGCCAGCGCCCGGGAGAGGTCCAACTAGGAGATTCTCCCACACCGAGCGGCCGTCACTGACCCACCAAGTTGAACAAATTGCCAAAACTTTACACTGAGTAGCCAAATCTGATACAAAACAAAAGATTCTGATTCGGATAGCCCTAGAAAAGAATGTCTGTTGAAACAGAAAGAGGGAATTCTGTTACATAAGCACTTGGAAGAGACCCACTTAATTTGTCCAGCTCAGTAGAGTAGAGTCTCAGCTGAACTTTGCACAGAACCAAAAAACTGTTTTTTGTCCGTCATCTCTTAAAGTGTAGTTATGAGTTTGTATTGTTGCACTGGATTTATAACACAATACAAAACTAGAACATCCTTGCGAAATGGAATGAAGCACAATATTTGTTTTATCTCGATGCTCTTGTTTTTATAATCGTTGAAAACCAAAATTGTAATTGAGAATAACATTTGAATAATCGCCCAGCCCTATTATTTACACAAACAGTCAGAATGTGTGCATTAGTTTAGATATACAGCTCTATGTATGTTGACAGCCACATGAAGTCTGAACTCACTGAAAAGTATGACAACTGGGCAAACTTCATCTGATGATGAAGACCATGTGACAGGGTTAAAAGTCCAGAAAAAGTCAATGGATCTTGAATGGACGTTGTTTGACGACGACTGTTTCCAAGGTCAAGAATGAGATATCAGAACAAGCGTGTTATCTGTCGTTGTGCAGGGTTCAAGGCTCTTCTGCGGTATGAGGGCTTTGACAACGACACCAGTAAGGACTTCTGGTGTGATCTCTGTGTCCCTGAAGTGCACCCGGTGGGATGGTGCGCTTCAAGTGGCAAACCCCTTATACCTCCAAAAAGTAAGTCTCCTGCCGTTCAGTCTTGTTCTTGAATTACTGTGTTCTTATTCGGCTGGTGTTAATTGTTACTGTTATTTTTGTAATCTCCCTTACAGCCATACAACATAAGTACTCTAACTGGAAAGCCTTTCTTGTGAAGCGTCTCACTGGAGCTAAAACACTGCCACCAGACTTTAACACCAAGGTGAGACATTTTAATGATACTGCTTTTGATGGCCAGTGCAAATATCTTTAAATAAGAGCGAGCCAGAAGCTGATATTTTCTAGGTTGATTAATCATCTCCAAATTTGATTATGATTTCAGAAATTATTTTACAAAAGCAATCAGTTTTGACTCTAAATGTTAATTTTCACTCGTCTCACTTTATAAACATCTATAAACAACAACGTCAGTGACATTTTTCACTCCTCTGGTTTTGCCTTTGTTAAATCCTTGTATGATTTTTCACCATAGGTACACGAGAACATGCAGTTCCCCTTCAAGAAGCTCATGCGGGTAGAGGTGGTGGATAAGAACTACCTGTGTCGGACACGGGTGGCGCTGGTGGAGCAGGTGATCGGAGGTCGCCTCAGGCTGGTTTATGAGGAGAGCCAGGATGGGTCGGATGACTTCTGGTGCCACATGTTCAGCCCCCTCATCCATAATATAGGCTGGTCCCGCGGCATCGGACACCGCTTCAAACGATCCGGTGGGTTTGGAAAAATCCACTAACGCTTAAGTGGGTGTGGGTGGGTGTGTGTGTGGAATATCACCAGATTCTTCATTTAAATAAAGTGTAGAAAACACAGAAAGTCTTCTACTTGAAAGGTTACTCCAGTGATTTTAGGTTTGCACTCTCATAAAGTTGTGGAACTTGTGAGACGGATTTTATAAAACGATCCAAAAATGAAAGCAACAGATGTCTAGATATCCCAACTTTAAGGATGTCACCAGGATATTTTCTAATAACATTCCCGTCTTTAAAAAATGACTTTAAAGTGCTGGATTCATGTGATGCTACTTGATCGTGTCTTTTGTGATACGGTCCGCAGTATTCTGACTGCGCTCTGCCATCTCACTGCTGCGTGCTATTTGCAGAATGTCGACGGGAGTGCGTGCCAGAGACTTCCACCGGCCAAGCCGCATAGCTTCTGGTTTAGCCCTATGCTAACTTAAATTGGTAATAATAATTAAATCGTGCGGCTCTTCTACTGATCCAATATTGATAGTTAAACGGGTCGTTTCGCCGGGGTTGTGACACTTAAAACAATGAATTCACCGTTCTACAGCCGCAACAGTAGCGACGGAGCAGGCTACAGCGGAGCCTGTGATGTAAGCACAAGTTGGTGAGCCCATTGTCCATGTACACAGCTGGTGAAGAGACAGTCGGGGCAGTGGCCCACCGTTACAGCTCTCTTGTTGCCGTGTATATTGCTGAAGCGTCTTTAACTCAGGCAAGTAAATTCGATCTGTATATTTATTTTTCAGATGTTTCAAATAAAATCGAGGGCCAAGCTGATGCTCCTGCACTGTTCTTCCAGAAGGTAATTATTATGATCCGTCATAATGAAGACTTATCTATGCTATACTACCAATATACTCTACTATACATGATAGTATAGCCAATCCAATATCTTTGTGAGAAAACCAAAACTCAAACATTCTGACTGTTAAAGACCAATGGAGACAGAATATATGGCATTTCATTTGACTGTATTTCACAAAATTTTAAAACGTATCTAGTTATTTTTAATTTTCTATGCCATTAAAATAACTTTTAGAGAGATTTCAGAGAAAAGTCTCTACCCATATTCTCTAGTAATATGTAAATGCTTAACAGGAATGAAAATGTGGAAACATTGTGGAGCATAATGTAGAACAAAATAACTCTTAACAAAGCAGGAACACACACACAATGACACTTGTGTCCCTGAATCTATGTCATGTCATAATCTGTGTTGCATGCTGGTATCCTACCAGCATGCAACACAACTACCACATGTTGCCTTTATGTTGACAAAAGAACACTGTTGTTCAATATAACTATCCAGGGCTAACAAATCCCTTAAAAACATAAGACCTAATGTCAGAGTTTTTAAATATGTCCAACAGATGTCATTAATATAGCGTTCTAATAAAATGGCTGATTAAATCCTATTTCAAATAATAATCCTCAATTTGTCTACTTTCTATCTGAACGTGTATCAGGTGAAAGATGTGGACCAGAGTGGGGATTGGTTCAAAGATGGGATGAAGTTAGAAGCCATTGATCCCCTCAACCTCTCAGCTATATGTGTAGCCACTGTAAGAAAGGTAAGACTCCACATTAAAGTGATGAATGCTGTGTGTAAGGAAAAAACTAGTTGTTGTTGTTGTTTATGTTAAAATGTTATTGTGGTATTCTGTAGGTGCTGGCAGACGGGTACCTCATGATCGGGATCGATGGTTCGGAGGCAGTGGATGGATCAGACTGGTTCTGCTACCACGGCACCTCCCCATCCATCTACCCGGTCGGCTTCTGTGAAATCAACAACATTGAACTCACGCCCCCTAGAGGTACTGTACCCTCATGTCTTTGTTTCTTTGAGCACTTCATAAATGTAAATGAGCATTTCATCCCATTGAGGGGACCACAGAGGTATGGAAGATTTAAAATGCCTAAATAAAAACAGTTCATGAAAGAACTGAATAAATACAACACAATTTGTATTCCATATATATGGAGTTGGAGTTGAGAGACGATGTCTACAACTGGATTGTTTACACGTAGCCAGTTTACCAGCTCATTTTGAAATACAAAGCTAAATCATTTGTCAGATGTTAGCCCATAGGTTCCAAGCAACGATGTATAAAGACAATTGGATAGAAGTTGATTTACCTCATGAAAAATGATACGCTGATTTACAGACGCCTTTTTCCCAATGTAAGTCAATGGGGGGAAGTCTTTTTGGGCCCCATGACATCACGTGACTGACACGGAAGTTGTAATTCCACTATGTAAATTTTAAAGCCTGCCGCTCTTTGCGGGGGCTTGGTACAAGATTGCATTTCAGCCAATGCGTTCCGTCTCTCTTGCGCCGTCTCTCTTGCTCTCCGATGGCTTACCTGCATACAACAAAAGCCCGCTCAAACGTGATTGGTCAATACCACTCAGACTACAAACAAAAATCAATTTCTGTCATTGCTGCAAACATATTGGACAGATAATCTTTTTTCTTTTTGGCATGGACAATGTGTCTCCATCTCAACAAAGAACCTGTTCCCTCGCGTCTCCTGATGAAAACTAATGACTGTGCTTTGCATTTTTATTTAGGCACTTTTAATCCTCCATACATGGTCACTATGTGATACTATATTTGAATATGTCTTCAGGTGAAGTTGTTGGTTCGAAGTTGTTTGATAACATCTTCTTGCGTATGGTTTCTTAATGTTCTGGTCTTTACACTGACTATGTTCCCCAGGGTACACTAAACTGCCATTTAAATGGTTTGACTACCTCAGAGAAACGGGTTCAATAGCTGCTCCTGTCAAGCTCTTTAACAAGGTAGGCTGTATTCATGGTTTCCCCACTGTCTTTGTGTTGACATCTTGTCTTTCTGAGTTTTAATGTCTTCTGGTATATATTAACAACAATAGGCTTTCACACGTACCATCACATCTCAAAACAAAAAGCGGCAGGCAAACAGAGCACCATTATTATGAATTGCATTAGATGAAATTCCCATAATTATGAAATAATAAAATTCCCATGATTTCAGTGAGAAATCTGCTACACGTTTTCATGCAGACGTTAGTGAGTGTAATGAGTCACCAACACCCAAAGGACACGTTTACCTGTTATGTAAAAACTAAGTAGCACATTGAGAATGCAAAAATCTTTTTGGAAAGAAGTTCCAGCTGATTTCAGTTTAAAGCTCCGAACCATCCCAGTGGTTTTGCATGTTTAAGGCTAATTTCCCAAGACATGCAGCCATGTTTTAGCTTTTGTAAGACAGGGCCCCAGTCGACTACCAAAGAAACTCGAGTTCAGCCAGCATAAGCCCCATTGTCAGAAGCTAGGTCTTACATGTGTAACGGCAACAACACAAAGTTTCCAGTTCCACAGGATTAGACCATCGGTGCTGTGGCTGAATTTGAGCTAATTGCTAACTGAAGCTATGTCCGTCCCAATCCTCTACGCCCGGCGAAACAGCCTCCTGGCTGCAAGGGTGCGGGACGTTTTCTCGTTTCTTCCACTTTGAATGTAATCAAAAAAACAAAAACAGACACAGGCCATGGATGGATTATGGACAAGCCAGATGTGGCAGCTCTACTTCTCCTTCTGTACTGAGGCAGACTTGCGATACAGTGACTCACTATCACCTCTAGAGGAACAAGTGGTATTGTAAGACACGACCGCCCGGGGCTAGTCAGTTAGCATGCTAATTTCCATAGATATCTCTTCAAAATAAAAAGTTCCATTGGTAATGGACAAGCCTTCTGAGATGCTCTCTGTTGAATCGTTTAGCAGGACACATGTCCCGACTACGAGATTGGACAGACTGTTCCGTGACGCACACCACGTTTCTGACCAAAACATTGTAGCTAGAAGGGATTCCACCAGCAGCGGCTGTTGGTCTGTAGGTTCCAGAGGCTGCTGTTCTGGTTGATCTCACGATGTAGCAGCTGTGTCCCGTCTTTGTCCCCTGTCCCGCTCTGCTTGCCTCAGCACCTCGGTGTACTCAAACTGATGTTGAGCAAGTCTCTGCGAGCTGATATTGATAGTGTGCTGAAATTAATTGAAACTAATGGGCCTGTGGTAGTAAAAAGCATTCAAAAATGACAGCGCCATTTGAATTGGGAAATTGATGTCAATGTGAGTTAATAATACCACTGGCAGGGCCTTTTTAAAGGTCCCACTTCTTATAGCTATAAACGTTAAGCTGTCGTGTTTCTGAACCGCCTCGTATTTCTTTCCCCTTTTACCGACTGATTAATGGGATTCAGGATTTATTAGTGCTTATCCACTATTGTAAGGAACATATGTTGAACAATTGCTTACAAATGTTGATTTAATGTAAATTAGTAATTCATGTATTTCACTGTCCTGCGTCTCCTAGGAGGTTCCCAATCACGGTTTCCGGCAAGGCATGAAGCTGGAGGCTGTTGATCTCATGGAACCACGGCTGGTGTGTGTCGCCACAGTGACAAGGATTGTGCACCGGCTACTGAGGATCCACTTTGACGGCTGGGAGGATGAGTATGACCAGTGGGTGGACTGCGAGTCACCTGACCTCTACCCTGTGGGCTGGTGTCAGCTGACTGGGTACCAGCTCCAACCCCCCGCCTCTCAGAGTAAGAACTTGACACACCCAATATCTAATCATCTAAATGGCAGACTGCCACTTACAGAAGTCAGGGTAGCAGAATAACACTACATAATAAGCTTTCCATGTACAGTCTCGTGTGGAAATCTTACCTAATTATGCCAGGTAACATTTTCGTTATGCCAACGTGGTATAACTTATTAAATGCTGTCACATTAAGAGAAAAGGTTACTGCACACAAGGTTAAATACACAGAGAGAGATAATGTATGATTTATTATAGCTAGAAAAAAGTTATTGTTGAGATGTTGAGTAGAGCTGCTTGTTTAAGGTGAAATGTGCTCCTTTTCCGAGTAACATCTAAGTTGGTTTTTGACTGTTGGTCGGATAAAACGCCTTGAGCTCTTGGAAATTGCAACTGCCGTTTTTATTTATTTTAACGAGGAGATTGTTCTGTCAGATCAGTCTAGAAAAAAAGTATTTTATTTACCCATGGAATAAAACCCCCCTGAAAAAAGCACGAGGCTACTCATGAGACCATCAGTCTCCTCATATCTGCAGCTTTCATTCATGTCAACTGTCCTTCACTTATAGCATGTGAGCAAAAATGCTTAAAAATGAGCCGTCCTATAGATGATGACACTGATGGTCTGCAGAGTTGATTTGACAAATGAAGATCAGGGGGTTGAGCCCCCCTCACATTATTAACACTAATGACATAAACATCATTAGAGATGGATATCATTGGTTACCAGTTGGAGATGGATATCAGGGTCTAACTCACCGCTGTTTTCCAACAGTTCTGCCATGATGGTGAGTAAGGAATGTGGCTCCCAAAGCAAGTGGCAGATACACAAGCAGCAGCTGGTTCTGTTAGAATCCGTTATAGGAAGGTTTAATGTTTGAATATGAACATGGTGGATATTATGTGCGTAACATAAGATTAAAAAGCATGTGTCTTGTTTTATTTTTGATGTATTGTATATTACATACTGTATATTCAGATACTTCTTTACTTTATTACTTATGTTTTTCTTTGTTTTCATATCATTTTGTAATATTTGACTATTCTCTTAGCTAATAGTCTGGATACATTTTAATTGTATGTATCATTTCGGCATTTTCTTCATGAAGATCTATTCTGACACAAACCTCGAGGTATCTGCTGATCACCTGTGCTGTGTTTTATCCCACATTTAGAATCTGTATACTTCCCCATGTGAAAGTCATTGGAATTATTTTTATGAAATCTTAACACGCAACCAGCGATTGCTGTGGCACTAAAAACAGAATGGCCTGCCTGACGTGACTAAAGGAATATAACTGATGACATTGACAAAGAAACTGTATTGACTGTGGATCGGTCGTGTCATTACAGATATCTGATGCGCTTAATAAGGCCAGTACCAGCGTCAGTACCGATCCTACATATCGGATCGATGCATCCTTAATTGTATGTTGTGCTAGATTTTATTCAATCTAAATGCTATACTTTAATGGGTTTATGCCTCACCTCGCATACCCCGCTGTTAACAAATGTCCCATAGTCCCCTGTCTTCTGGTCTTTCAGGTAACAGAGAAATGCCTCAGTCTGTCCCCAAGCAGAAGAAAAAGGCCCAGCAGTACAAAGGACAAAAGAAAAGTAAGTAAAACATCTAGCACTGTCCATTTGTTTAGTCTTTTTCCTGTTCCTCGCACTGTACCTGGCTACACTCGACTCCGTGTGTGAAGACAGCTCTGTCTTTCCCCTTTGCAGTGCATAATTACCTCCATGTGTTGATAATTACCCCAAAGTGTTTGAGATTCTTCAGATATTCGGGAGCACACGGCTGGTGTTGCGTCCCCATTAGGTCCACATTTTCTGATGCGTTGTGTAACGCTACGTTACCATAGCAGCAGTGGTGCAGAAATGACTGTTAACATGGGGCCGATGAAGAAGACTTAGAAAATCCATTTAAAGCGACAGCTACTAACGGAAACACATTCCGCGTGTTGTTGATGCCTGAGTTGCCCCCGCAGTAAAATCAACAGTGAAAAGGCAGTTCAGGGTGCACATGGTCTGAAAATAAAAAGTACATTTCTAGTTTAATTTGTTTCCTTATGGCAATGTTATGGTGAGGTGTACACTGAAAATAATGTGTTTTATTTTTATTATAGTTTGTGATTTTTAGTCATGAAAATTGAATTTGAAAATGTATATGTTGTGCTATTGCATAGGCACGCATAGAAATGGAAAATGTAATTGATATTAAATCATTAAAATATTGGCAGCCATAGACTTTCATACATTGAGTTTAGTTGCTTTAGGTTTGTTCTTGGTCGCTCACAGTGGATCCTTCAGCGAGGTTACGTGGGAAATATGTGGTTTCTCTTACAACCACTTTTATTTCCACATTTGGAACTAGATCACTTCCCCAAACTGACCTTCACACAGCCTGAACAGTGCAGCTGGTAAACCTGCCTGTAGATAACTATAGATGACATTACCTGGGATAAGCCTAACATAATGTAATCCGGTGAGCACACATCTCATGAGGCAACAGTGTCCGGTGGCTTTGATGGCTTCATGTGGAGTTTTAGTAGGAACCTCTCACAGTTAGCAGAACTCCCACAGTACTACTAACTTGCTGTAGCAAGAGTCCCGCAGGAGAAAACAATCCTTATATTAAGATAGAATAGAACAGAAATAATGAAGCTACTATTACTATGTACCCTCTCTGCTGGTAGGGTACACTCTGGCAGGTTGTTCGCAGGGTCAGGGTTATCTCATGGGAATCCATTCAAATGGAAAATGAAAATTTAAATTAATATTACATAATTAAAATATTGGCAGCCCCAGAGTTGCTTGAGGCTTGTTCATGCCAACTCAAAGTGGATCTGACAGTCGGGCTCGTTCAGATTGGCAGATCAATGCAAGTGACAACAGTGGGAGGTTAAATAACAAACATCACCCTAAGCTGTAACCATTTTAACTTTTCTTTACAAAACATAATCTAAACATGAAGAATGCCTTCTGGTTTAATTGAACCTGTGTTTGTAATAAGCTCCTGGTAGTTTACCCCAGCCTGGCTTTGTGTTTAGAGAGGAAGATTCCGGTTGGTCGACGGCCCTTCAGTCAGGCAGGCAGGCGAAGGAGCAGTTTTTCCGGGGATGAAGAGCAAAGTCCACCCCCTTACCCTGCACAGGGGCCCTCTCGGCCACGGCCCCGCCCCCGAACACACCTCCATCAAACCCACAAATCAGGTAACATCGCACTAACGATAAAACCAGCTCTGCGGCAATTTTACAGAAGACTTTTGAGTCCTGCTCACAGGGACTCGCTGTGGAGCTGATGCTGCTGATGCTGCTGATGCTGCTGATCCTCATTGTCATTGTTCTCACATAAATGTTTCCTCATGTCAATCTTTTCATTTAATTTCCACTTTGAAGCAGTCCTAAGGCATGTTTGTTTAATGTAAAACTAAATTAAAGGTATCTTGATGCTCATCATGCTTGTAAAGTTAACATTTACACCTAGAACAAAGACTCCTCCAGTATTTTCACTCAAACATGAAACCACTGGCTCATCTGTCTCTGCCCCCGTCTGTAGAGTCTCTCCTGAGAATGAAGGAGGAGACGGCTGAGGTGGACGAGTTCACCTTCTCACAGGGCACCTCTGACCAGGAGAGCAACGGCTCGGGCAGCTACTACATCAAACAGGAGCCCTGAGGTCAGGACGGA
>NC_041373.1:2212248-2237248 GCF_900634415.1 Cottoperca gobio
GTCTTATGTGTCTACTGAGCAGATTGGACACAAAGCTCAGCTGAAACGCTAAAGCTTCGAAGACCAAATGAGCAATAACAGACAGTGTCTCACAATCATTTGAAGCAGAAAGGTTTGAGGTTAGGATCGCAGGAGTTATTTTCCTCATGTTGGAGGCAGAAAAGTACTTCATGACCAAACTGCATTAATATCTTAGTACAAAAAAGAAAGAAGACTGTTCTATGGACTAACTGCTGCTACCCTCTAGATTAACCCTAAATAATCAAATGCACAATCAACACTGTTTGGATCTTCTGTTTCTCACGTTTCCTTGTAGATATTAAACTTTCTTGTTTCACCTTTATCCCCATATCTAAAAATGGAACAAGTTTGACCTCCATCCACGGGTAGCTGTGTATTTAAAGTGTTGGGCATCAGTAGCTGGAGATGGAAGCTATGATCTGATTTGGGATCGGGTGTATTGATCATCTGGATGCATGTAGAACAGAACGCGTTGTGCTGATGTCGTGCTGAGCTTGTTTTTTTGTTGTAACCGTCTTTGGTTGTTCTTCAGTCTGTGTTTTTCCTCTTCCGCTGTGATCAGAAAATGTATGGAAGCCCCTTTCCACCAACAGCAGAGTATGTATTTACTATGGGAAACTAAAAGTCACAATTTAGTTTACTTCAATTAAAGAATTTAGCTTTTCTCAATTTTGACCTTTTTTTACTCCTAATTTTGGTTTAGGAAATCAACATTTTTACATATTACCTCACAATTTGGACTTTCTCATACTTTTGATATAGTGTTACTATAACTATCATAATTTAGGCATCCACATATTTAGCTATCTCATAACTGTAAACTACTTTTCGTCTTGTTATCTCATAATTTTGACTTCCCGTTTTTCTCCCCCTGGCGGTGATGGGCTTCTACAAAGTAATCTGTTACTCTGTTGTGGTTGCAGATGTGCACAGCGGTGAGGAGCAGGCTGGAGTTGGATATTTGTTTCTTTCTTGGATACTAACACGGGTCTTTTGTATGTGATAGCCCCCAACCCCTCCCCCCCCCGATTATATTAAACCATTATATTGTGGTGCTATATATATTTGATAAAAATGACTTAATGTATTGGGATTACTATTGTCTGAAAATAATTGTGAGAGGGTTATGGTGCAAAATTTATTTTGGATACAAATGAAAAAAAATCTATGTTAATAATTATAAATCTATTGATATTAACACTGACCCCTGAGGTACATTATTAGATCGCAGTTTAAAGTTTGTACATCTTTTTGATAGTGTATACCATTTTCCTTTCATATGGTAAATTTGTGCTGTGATGGAGCTTTGATAGACTTTGTAAATAAAGCCAAACGTTTGGATCATAATATTGGTTGTAATGGATGGCTTCTTTGTTTACAAGCATTGCAAACTGTTTCCGCATGGCTGTGAAAGTTTATCTGGTGATTTTTGTAAGATTTGACTTTTACACTGAATAAAAAGGCTTATGACTTCAAACACTGGCAATCCTTTCTTGGAGTATCTGCAAGTCTTCAAGGACTCTTTGTCCTTTGGCTGTAATCCAGGCAGGACATGGCCGAGGCCCTGAAAGGAGCTCCTTCATCACACAGGAGTCATTTTTCAAAATAAAATACCCTGCAGATTAATGTAAATAAAAGTACAATAAATATTACCACACTGAGTTACACAACTTGTAAATGCTGCGGGTCAGTTACTGTGCTGTCCAGTTACTGACGTGTAGTGATATCTTTCGGTTACTCTTAAAGCCTTTGCACTGGTTTACAGAGGAGAGGAGCTGCAGTTTCCTGGAGGTTCAGAAACTGAGGTTTCAGTGATTCCTCTAATATAAGTACATTAAGTACATTGCTTGGAGAAGTTGACATTACCAAGAATAAATGTTCAAATAAACACATTGGGAATTGCACACAAGCTGTAGCTCTGCCCAGGAACAGGCTTTTGGGATTCATTTTATAGACAAATTCACTGGCAGGAAATGTGGCTTGTTGGGAACAAATTGTACCCAAACAATAAAGGGAAGGAGATTTATTTTAATATTTAGCATAAAATATATCCTGCAAAAAGGAGACATTTAAAATAAAGAATATTCTTGTCCTTGAGGAAACCTTTCGACATTTGTTCGATCACTGCGTGTACAGCACACTGTTTGTCTAATGGTCAACTTTATCTAAGGAAAACTGACAAACAATACAATTTCAGAATGAAGACATTTTTATATGCATTATATCATAGGATAGAAAATATTGTTTTTTGAAAACTTATTTATGGGTAAATTCCACATCCAGCAGAAGAGCAGTTTCAGACACTTCTACCAAGAACTACAGCAATATGGCACCACCATAAAACATGAATGAGACAATAACTAATTGTTTGACAAATATTTTATATGAATTTGTAACACCTTTTGTTAGTATTTATTTTTCCTTTCATTATCCTTAGGTTTTACTTTGTCTATGTAGCCCTGGCACAAAGGGTTGTGTGTATAGAATGATGCAAAGATGTGATGAAACTTTATTTGGTCCCTCGCAGCTTACGAGGGCGGAGCAAGGACCTGTGGCAAAGACACAAGTGAAGGAAACGAGGAGAGGTAATGGGATGCACCCTCACTTTATAGTTTAGCCTCTTTGTAGTCGTTATGCATCTATGTGGTATGGTGCCTTTTAGTTGCTTTGTGTCTTTGCAGCTGTTTTGCATGTCTAGTCATTTCAGCCTCTGTAGCACAAGTGATGCTGCTCTTTAAGGAAGTTGTCAAGGTTGAGTTTGAACTACAGCTGAATGTTCACCCATTTAACTTTCACTTTAGTGCACTGTCAAAACTGACTTCGCTAGGCATAGCATATGTATGCGAGAGAGTTGATACTTTCCACCACAGCATATAATTAAGTACAATTTTTAGTGCAACAAAGTGAAATATGCAATTATCTCATTCTGTAACGGGACATCCTGCATGAGAAATTTTGGCACTTGCCAATACTTTTGACAGGACAAGAATACAATTGTAAGCCAAACTTCAGAAGCAGCCTAGAGAACGTTTAACACAGGTACACGAGCAGTAGTCTTCACATGGCCAGTTTAATTTAGTTTCAATTCATTTACCATGCTGGTAATTAAAGTACTAATCAGTTTGTGATACTGGTCAGTCTATAAGCAGCCGTGTTAGTAGGCATGTAAATCTAAACCAGCGAAGACATTTTCTCCCGTTCAAGAAAGTCAACCTCGTAGAAGTCCTTCTCCCTCCAGACAGGTTGTCACCCTAGCTCTTAGACCTAAACTGTTTAACTTGCATCTTTACCAAGAGCTAGCATAGCCTCATAAAGTAGACATTCTTAGACATGTCAGCAGAGCTCAACTAGACAATATGAGGCTTCAGCATCAAACATCTACCAGCTGGCTGAGGGCTTCACTGCTCATCTAAAAGCAAACTACCTAATCTGAGATTATGTTCCCTCCAATCCTGCCGGGGAGAAAAAAAAACTACTACATTATAAATGTATCATGAAATAATCCCTTCCATCTGTATTCAGTAAATTACTATAGGCCCTTTGTGACCAATGAATCAAGTGATATTGTATTTATTGCATTTTATTGGAAAGCAGATCATCGTTTAACAAAGACAGTTAAAGACCGTTTCAAGTCATTTACTGTACATTCAAGGATTGATGGAATGTTTCTAAAAAAAAGGAATGAGCGGAAGAATCACTTCAGACTAGACATGGACCTCAGCAGAGCGCAGATCCTAGTACAGTATGATGAGTAGGGGAATGTGAGGACTAAAAACAGAAGTTCTTTTAACCTCTAGGCTATGAAAGAAAACTGAGGCAAAGGTGTCACTGTGAGGACCGCTGCAGGTCCAGAGTGCTCAGTAGAGCCAGCTGGAGGCACAGCTAGAGTAGCTGCACAGCTCGTCTTGTTTGAACCACAGGGAGATCTCCTTGTTGGCACTCTCCACCGAGTCACTGCCGTGGATAATGTTCCTGTGGGAAAGGGCAACAAGTGAGGAAGAGCAATAAGAATCCACAGTTCAGTCCAAATAAATAAAAGTTATCAGGCTCCATTACCAGCCCTTCAATTCTTTTCACTGGAACATTTTATATATAAAAAATGTTAAACTATAAAAGAACTACAGCTAGTATAGAACACTGCGGAGTATTAACTGTTAGCAGGGTAGATGGTCACATTATCCCACTGCAGCTTTTAGAATGGATTTTATATTTCACAGCACTTTCCTTTGGTCCCAGAAAAGTGCATCTGTTCTTATGCCTCTAAACTGGAACTCACTGCCTCTGGCCTTTATTAGAAAGCAACCACTTTATAGATAGATATCCATGTATACATTTGGAGTAATGTTAGTTAAAGTTTAAAGTCATTGGTGTTTACATCCTTATTACCAATTGGCTTAAAAATCAAAAGGTTATTTTATTAATTGTTTATGCGTCTTTATGTGAAGTCGTTTGGGTTATACGCTTGTGTGAAAGGTGCGTTGTTTGCTCTAATCTTCCTCAGTAAACTCACTTGCTGACGTCGATGCAGAAGTCTCCTCGGATGGTTCCGGGCTTGGAATCAGCGGGGTTGGTCTCACCCAGCATCACCCTGCCTGTCTTCACTGCACCCTTACCCTCCCACACCTGGAATACAAAGGAAGAGGGATGAACACAGCTGCCTTGCTCCTCAGTAGCCGGGTTTATTAGAGTAAAATGATTCTGTAGTTGACAATATTTTAAGACTTGACATTTCAGCAGATGCCATAATTGTTTTTACAAATCCACATTTCTCCTATTCAGTCTAGTCTTCTAGAATGACATGATTTTAATATTGTAGTAGATTAATGCCATTTAACGAAGCGCTTCAGGTCTAATGTCAACCAACTGGAGTCCTTTTCTTCCAAGTGGAAGTGAAAGAAGTTGATTCCCAAAGCAAAAAATTTAAACATTATGGCCATTCCTACAGTTCTCCAGCCATGGCTTCAGTATGTACATGTAGCTACAACAGAAACTCTAAAAACTAAACCCGTCTGATAATCTGAAACTAGAGCTAGCAAATGCACTCTAGAAAAATTAAAAATCATTCGAACCATGTCCAGTAGTCTATAGAATTAAAAACACATTAGGAATGAACAGTGTTTGCAGTTGAGCTCCTCTGCTGTGGAATAACCCTTTTGTAGTAGAGCCCTTTGTAACGATGGTTGTTAAGTGCTATATAAATAAACTGGTGGGTATTATTTTCCATAACAGCCAGCAGGATTTAGGTCCCATAACTCATCTAGTGGGTTTAAGCCTTTCACTCAGTCTATACAATCTGTTTTCTCTCTTACCATGGCAACCACCGGACCAGAGGTCATGTACTTGATGAGGGTGGGAAAGAACGGCCGGTCCTTCAGGTCGATGTAGTGCTGCATCAGGAGGTCCTCAGAGGCCTGCATCAGGGATACAATGGATACTGACTTTATTATTAAGCAGACATGTGAAATCAATGCATTTAATATGGATTTTTGTATCCATGTGGTAAAGATCGTTTCAACAAGTTAATTTATTTGGTCACAGGGTGCTGCCAACTCACTTTCCAAAGCACAGCAAATCCTGTCCCATGTTTTCACACACGGAGGCTACTGTTGCACGGTATACAGAGACTATAAAAGTATTGTGATAGGCTGCCGTACTTTAAGGACAGTATTTTAATAAGAGCCGTATTTATGAGTTGCACTAAGGTGACAGCGAGCGCTCCATTTCCAGGCTTCCACTCCCTGCAGGCATAGTGGCCACGTTTCTCTCATATGCACGCTGCAAAATATGCAACTGCTGAGGGTCATGAGTCACGCTTATATTGATGAAGGTACAACAAGGATCTGTGGTCTGAACCAGGATGACAAAATCTTGTTAATAATCCCTAAAATATTTGAACAGCTCAGACAATTTATTTATCATAGATACAAGATAGGTACAGTGAAAGTCTCATGCTGTTACAACAGCTTGTGGTACTGCTGTTCAACCCTGAAAGGATTTAACCTCCTTTCTATAAGCAGCAGTGTGACATGTGAAGGAGATGGAGAAATGTGTCTGTAAAGAGATGATCTGAAGAGTTTCTACAGTCCAGGGTTGGTACAACACCACAACTTGTTTTATAGCTTATTTTCACATCGGCCACTGCCTTGCATTGACCAATTATAAAAAAAAAAATGATTAGTACAAGAATTGTACAATTGTGGCCACAGTCATGCTGCGAGAGACAATGAGATTTCATGAACAAATGCTGAACTTTAATATTCATGAACTATTCCCATTCCTCCTTTTTAGACCATTTTGAGCCCTCATGAAGTCACTCAGGCACCACAGCTCTGCACACCGGTGACTTCAAGCCTGTGAAGGTCGAGTGTTTAGGCTTCAGGGTGGAGATTGGGCCATAGAAGGTCAATTGTGCATGCCCGTCTCTACCATTAGGGAGGAGTGCTCTATGCACAATAAAACCCACAGACTAACATGTCCTAGATAGTCATGACATAGCTTTCAGGTTACTGCTACAGTGATGTCCCATCACGATTTCATCAATAACCTTAATGCACTGAACAAGCCTGAGGCAGATCCTCCTCCCAAGTACCACACCCTGCATTTTCACAGCTGGCATCACGTGGTCTTTACAATCCACTCAAACGTTAAGGCTGAAGTCACAAGAGTTAAATAACCAGAAATCCTGTAAGCAGAGCTCAGACAATCTGATAGTGCCAGAATATAAATTAGTTCTATGTCAGAGTAAAGTCAGAAGACATTTTGGTAACTTGCGATATGGATTTGCCTTCAACATCATGACCAAGCAAAACGCATGAAAATACAACTGGCAGCTCTATATTCAATAATCAGTCCAGCTTTCTCAGAAAGCCTGTCCAGACTGTACCTGGCTCCCATATTCATTTCTGACTGCAGCACTACAGACATCAGGATTTCATTTGAGTTTTATAATTTACCTCAGTTATCCATAAGACTTTTGTAAGAGTTAGTTTACCTTCTTGCATAAGGAAGGGTTATAAACATGGTAAAGCAGCATCCTGCAGATCAGGAGACTTCAACTCTGTGATAATCTTTACTAAAGGTCAGGAATAGACAAGGCTAATCAGCTCATAGGATGTCTTAACTCTGCCTCACACCATCATGTGCATATACAGTAGATGGTTAAAAATACTAACTGATGAAAGAAGCCAACGCAACCACATATTCATCAAAGCCTTATAGATAAATAATTGTTTACTTACATGAACCATCTTCATTGCCACAAGTTTGTAGCCTTTCATCTCGAACCTCTTCAGGACTTCTCCAACGATGCCCCTTTGTACACCATCAGGCTTGATGGCAATGAATGTGCGCTCCTTCTGCTCAGCCATGATTCTGAAACAAAGAATCAAAGACAAAGTGATTAAGGGAAACAAAGTACAACCCGCAGGAGGAAAAAGTGTTACTCACGCCTCTTTGTTGCATTTGGCACAGTCAGTGGTGGGGCCGGCCGCAGAGGGCCCCGACCCCATTGCAGTGAACACATAAACTACACACCACTCCGAGTGGATCTGAAAGTGATCACCTAAACTGGATTATGGTGACTTTGACAGTCAGCCCCGCCCAGAGTAAAGACTTTGCATACATATATACACACACACACACACACATACATACATACATACATACATACATACATACACACACACACACACAACTGCAGACAGACTGGGATCCCAAAGCACCACTACAGCAGGCTGATCCCACAAGACACTCCGTCAAGTCCATCTTCTTGCTTTTGAAGAACTGTCACGAAGGTGCATACATACGAGACAAAGGGACACGTATGCAAAAAGACTATATGATTCCCTGCTTATGCCTTTACAGCGGTTTCAAACTAACACCCCTCCATTTAAACACTTGCTGACCAAGCATTCTTTCCTTATTCTCCTTGCCAGTAAAAGATCGTTTCTAGATCAAATTGAGGCATAGCTACATTAGCATATCATGTAGCATCATAAATCATGTCCTGACAGGTTCGCACGCTAAAGCATAAGGAGAAAAAAAAAAAATAAAAAAAAAAAAAAAATCACAGCAGCTTTATTGGCGTTCTGAAAAGCATTTGTGCGCCACGTACAAGAGAAGGCAACTATACTTTAGCAGCGTCAGCTCACTGACTGCTCACTGAAATGCCGGCTGCATTTGACAGCTGGTCTTAACCCGGGTCTACATCAGCTCGAGCCGAAGAAGAGTTTCATCCACCTGAACACACAGCTCATTACTGGACACCGCTAAAACGCCGAAACAGACAATTGATTTAGTCACAAGGCGAGTGGAACAGGCAGTTGTGAGGAGAAGGCAGGACAGGCCCAAGCCTTCACAGCCACATGGTCTTTTGTTCGCGCTGATGCGGAACATCACTTCAATGTCAGGGCAGCGGCACGGCCCCACTGCCAGGCCCGCACAACAATACAACAGCTTCAGCTATTAATGGGAGTCTACAATCACAGTATTAGCAAGAACTTTAAATGTGTTAAATGCAAGTCACTTACATCGCACACTTGCGGTCAAATCCGACTTCTATAAGCCACTAGCTTCAAACTCGGCTTAGCATAAAAACAACATAAGTAATCGGACATATTTCTATTGACGCAGACGTAACAAAAGAGGAACATATTCTCACATTACCTTGACAGTGAATTGCAGGTGTAGTGGACTGTTGCTGTACCTCCGGCTGGGGTTGACGTGAGAGAAGACCGACAGTGAGCGAGCAGAGGGGTTTTATGCTGAAGGGCGGAGACTGGTGCTACGGCAACACACGTGGGCTAAAAATATAAAGAGCCGTTTGCATTGTAGTCATGTTAATTATCTGCGATGCCTGTGAATCGGCGGAAAATGCTGCAATGGAAGGGTCAAGCAAGGCTGCATCTGCAAGGACATAGTTGATTTCACCCAACAAAGACCATCTTACAGGAGTATTGGGGGCATAATGAGTCTACATTGTACAGTTTTGGGTGGAATGCCAAGACACAAGATGTAGGTCTGTGTGATCTAAAACTCCGCCCCACTTCATTATGCCATCAACAGACACACGTATGCAGCCTAAATTGAATAAACAACCTAAACTGGTACCAAAGGAGGACAATAGCACAACATTATATTGACCAACACCAAAATAAAATGTTAATAGAGCGTAGGTAGTCTGGTCTTTGGGCATTTTAACCCGGAATGGTATAAAGATGATTTTTACACCACATAAGCCAAATGTGCCATAGAACAACAGATCCAAAATCCGCAAAAATGCCCTTTGGGGAAAATGTTTTATGATTGTTTGAATATTTTGAACATTTATGCATGTTTTTGTATGGAAAAAAGTAAGGATTTTATGGCGACTTTTGACGGTTCATTCACCTTCATTGTAGAAAATGCAAAATCTAAGTTGCTGAAAATTGTTACTTTACTATGAACTATAATAGTCATTACCGCATTACCTCTGGTATAAGCACAAACTCCCCACCCCTACCCCCTGGCAATGGTAGAGTCCCCTCAAAATTGTGTGCTAAGGGCAAAAAATATAAATAAAAAAAGGTATAAGTTTACTTTTAATTAACTACTGAAATACGATTTCTTCATTAGTGTCAACATTGTCTTTATCGTCAAGGGTAACCTCCTGGGCATTTTGACAACTTTCTCCTCTGCAGTCTCCACAGGCTGTTACACATTTCAGGCCATGTTTACGACAAGAGCAACTGTTATTGCCACATGGATTTCTGGCAGAAAGTTTACATTTACATCTGACAAACTTCAGTAAGCTCTCTGGTGCTGCATCCAAGTCTGTCAGGACTGGTGTTAGTATGGTATCAGCAAGTTTCCAACACCATTGCATCGGATCCAGGTTATTGCTTGTGAGCTTCAACCAAAGTATGACTTGCAAATGAACCCGCAAACTGTGAAAATATGCTGCTCTTTCTGTAGGGGGAAGCTTCTGTGGATCAATTGGTGTTTTGCTTGTCGACACCATCTCCATGTATTTAGCGTACCTTAGACTAAAGAATCATCTGCTCTGCCTCCATATAAGATAACATATAACCGGATACCAGCTTTGCCAATCTATTCAACTGTTGCCTCAGGATTGGTCATCAAGAAGGATATCTGCTGCAATTCTTCTGATTGTTTTATCTTCTTCAAAAGACTGGTTTTGCCATGCCCATATGTTGCAGAGGTGGTGTCACAACCACTACATGAATGGATGAACAGGAGATGGGATGTAACTACTTTGCCAGCTTTGTTAAGGTCTTGAATTTTCAACACCTTCAAACCATTCTTTGATCTCTTTGCCTCTGAATGGAAGTATATATCAGCCATATTCTGGTTCCAGTGGTACATCAAGAGGACAAGTACATCCGTGTCATCTGCTACTACACTTACTTCCCTTCCTTGTCTTGCAAATTGAAGGGCACATTCCACTATCATTGTGTCAGTATCTCCAGTACTGTTGTATACGATCTGAAGCAAGCATCCAAGCATCGACTCAGCAACGCGATGAACTGACTTTTGTTCTTTTCATTCGAGAGAAAGGTTTGCTGGTCATCGTGAGCCTTTGTAGATTCACTAAGCTGAATATCTGCATATGTTTTTCCAACTCTTCGCTGGTGCTCGTGATCTTTGATTGACGGACCCTGTTCGTAGCCATCAAACACGATGCAACAGTCGCCATACCTTGCATGCACATATTTGGCATATTGTATCGTTATGTCTTTGTATGTCACCTTCTTCTGCCATTTCACTCTATCAATAAGGGCCCCGCCATCAAGAACATGCATAGCTTGCACCTTTTCCGCACACGGTTGCACACTATTTCCTAGGGATTTAGCTAGTTGTGCCTTTATAGTTGTACGTATTAAATTGTCCTTGAATAGTGAAGTTGGCATTGTTGTAAGCTCATAGCCAAAGTATGGAGCCATGTAGCAGGCGTTAAAACAGATGATTTGGGTGGATATGAACTTTCTGTTTTTCAACCTGGATTCCTGGATACAGATGATCTAAAGATCGAACTTGATCACTTATTTTAATAGATGCTTCGACGATGCTCACATTGTCAAGCTTCTTCTGGATGTGTGCCCCAACCTCCTCTGTTTTGTCGCAGTTTACGCCATCACCATCAGATGCCGTTAAACCAGAAGATAAGGACCGTAGTCTTGGCTCATTCAAATCAAATGGCTCGTGTTGGTTGAACCATTCTTGAATGTTGTGCAGGGATTTTGCTGAGTTGCAGGTTGTGATCACTGTAATGTAACTGTAATGTAACTGTAATGAACCTTTCAAGTTCAGTGACACTCATCAACCTAATAATAACTGATAATAATGACCTAAAAGGATTTGTTGTCAGTGTGTAAGAAGCATTTTACTGTTATATCAGTTAGTCAAAGATCTACATAAATGTAGTTTATGTAATTTCATCTATTTCTTTAAAAATAATTTGACCTGTATGGAGGTCATCACAAGCCAAGATAGTTCATTTAATATTCCAAGTATTCATTAAATATCTTGTTTTTGATTACCACAAATCATTATTTTAATTCCCGCTTTCTTAATGTATGAACTAAAATGTTTTTTGTATTACTACATCAGGTTTACACACACGGGTCATTGTAAAGTGTGATAACAATAAAAAAAAGACATAATATAATAATAATGTTGTTAAAAATAGTTATTTTAGCAGTGGATTGGACCAAACAACATATTTAATATTTGAAATCTTTATTTGTCACTTTGTCACACTCACACATAACATACATCATACAGCCGATAACACTGAGAGATATTGAACTGTTAGTGTATCTGTATTTTAACTGTATTGAACTGTGGTGAATGTATAACATGAATGAATAAAAGAAAAGAAAACTGATTAAATAAAAACATATGGGTACAGCGCAAACTGCCATCTCAGTGCATACATGCCTCACAGATGACGCTCCCATGTTTGTGGTCCTTGCACACGGGGCTGTTGCACCTTTTCAGTCTTTGGCAGCTAAAAGGTCAAAATCTGCAGCTTATGGCTTTCATGGTATGAGCTACTAATCAAAAAGTCACTGGGCATTG
This sequence comes from Cottoperca gobio, assembly GCF_900634415.1. Classification (NCBI taxonomy): domain Eukaryota; kingdom Metazoa; phylum Chordata; class Actinopteri; order Perciformes; family Bovichtidae; genus Cottoperca; species Cottoperca gobio. Next base: position 2,224,348 of record NC_041373.1, read on the forward strand.
CATGACATTAATGGAAACAACCTTAATGCAGCCTGTAATATAGACCAAGAACTGCATCTCTTACGTAAAGCATAATATCCGCCTCACTCACTTCACTCAATGTAGACTAATGGAGTTTATCTGAGCCTGACTTCCCAGTGAGAACATACCACACACACACACACACACACACACACACACACACACACACACACACACACACACACACACACACACACACACACACACACACACACACACACACACACACACACACAGGTGTGCATATACTCTATGCATCTATGAGCCGGATGTAAGCCATTCAGAACACAAGCAATATCATCCTCCAAGGGTCAATGGACAGATAGTATTTCTTAAGCTCACAAATGTAATAATCCAATCATTTTAATAACTCTAAAACTTCTAATTATCAAAATTCCATTTGATAATATACATGCACTTTTTTATGTTCCTCAAATTTAAACCTTATGTTTCTTTGTGCTGGACGAACAATTTGTGGACTGTGCAAACTAAATATTTTAGACCCCTCTAAAATAGACCCCTCGTAAAATGTTCTCCTACCGAAGAGAAGATTAAAGATAAGAAAACCTTGGTGAATCCCAGAAATCAATGGATACTAACAAAATAAGAACAAATCGTGGATACAAACAGAAATAAGAGGAACATGTGTTTGTTTATTGTTTCCTGCATGAGGTCCAATAACCTATTATCTATCACTTGCCCTTTTCTTTCCTCTCCTCTTTCCCCTCTTCCTCTACCTCCTCTTGTCTCCTTTCCTTTTCATTGCTTTCTCTTCTTTTCTCTTTTTTCTCCCGTTGCCTGTCCTTTCCTATTGTTTTAATAATCGTCACGGAGTGAGTGTGTGAGCATCTCTGTGTTTGTCTGCGTCTAATCTTGCATACTACTGAACTAATCAGTCTGTATGCTCAAGGACCTCTCGTGTTCTGGGTGATCAAGGTCTTACCGGTATTAACCAGCCTGTTGGGGCCGCTGCTTCAGTTTGGTCTGTTTTGGATGGTGTGTTTGGCAAACAGCTAACAGCTAATTGAACTACACACACAGCTGAGTAAATCTAATTAAGTAGTCTGCCTCCAAAGAGGCTAGTATCCATATTTTCAAATCGAACTTGTAGCTTTATTTAGACCAAAATACAGTTGATGATTATTGTTAAAATTATAATTCTTATTTTCTGTGTGCTAAATTGTTCTGCACTTAAATGATTTCACATATTTTAAGCTAATTTACTAATTTACTGTTCGGAGTTGGATCCTCATGATTGTTTGCACTTATTGTCAGCTAAATTAAATGTAATAAGAAATTGGTGTAAGAATATTTAATTCTTGACATTTTGGGAGTTTATCTTGTTTATCAGTATTAATTAGACTAAAGAAGCTGAGAGCTGGAAGAATTTGATCTCTGAAGTTGAACAGCTGATCTCCTAACTGAAACCAGGGAGGGGGGGGGGGGGCACCACATACATACACTACATACACTAAATATAAAACCATAAGAAACAGCAGTTAACTCATTTAAAATGAATCATAGTGTGACTTTTTCTTTATAGGGCTACCGAAATAAACATGACTATTTCTTTACTCAACATTTTCACTGCCACTAACAACTAACAACTATAGGTGATAACAAAAAAGAAGTAAAATTGTTTTTCGGGACTATTCTGGGACAGTGTTTTTGTCTCTCCTCTCCTGTTTCCTCTCCTCTTGTTCAATGTCTGCATGACACTCTGTACATGTATGAAAGGGCCTCATCTGTACAGATAAACTGGATAAAGAGTGATGTTTTGTTGTTGGGACATTGGAGCGATCAGGCGGTGCCCAGCCTGCCTGGAGGACTTGAGTGGGGAAAAGAGGCACTGAAGAGTTTTTTTGGGTTCTGAGGGCTGGAAGAACTTGGAGGGAGTAAAGGAGAAAGTGTGCGCTCAGTTTTCTAAATGGAACTGGTTGTCGTATAGGGATAGGGTTCTGGTCACCAATAACTTAGTGGCACACAGATTTATGGCCTTGACAACAACAAAAGGCCTGATAGAAGACAGAGAGCAATTGTGGACTGTCATTAGGTCCGTGCAGTGGCTCTCTACCTGCCTGTGGCTCAGTGACAACAAGGACTAATTCACATCCAGTCCAAAATTGCCTCCTTGAGACTACAAACTGCATGAGTCTACTCTATGACTGTTGCCCAAGCTGCTTGGAAACAGCTATACTGCTGCTGAGGAGGGCTGGGAGGTTGGGCTACCACAAGAAGTTTTTCCTTTTCGCCCCAGAGGATGTGAATCTTTCTGGCCTGACACCATTTTACACTTACTTACACTTGCAGGATTGGCAGATTTTTAAGATTTCCCGCGCCACCAACGAGATTTTGAGAAACCCATATTTTTCAATAGCCTGACAAGGACTAGGACACTACAGTCTGCAAGTTTGCGAGAGAGGCTGGCTGTACCAAACTATGACATCTTATGAAGTTGAAGGTGACATCGCTGGAGATCCTGAGGAGAAAAATCTATCAGGATCATCAACCAAGTGGTTGCTGGTTGCTGGTTGCAGCTGGCGGTGCCTGTACAAGGTGCCTGTTGAAAAGCGGAGAGCAGACCTCTGGAGGAGGGTTGTACACGGGGCAATAGCTACGAGTAGATATAGAGCGCACCTTGATCAGGAGCTGGGGGAGGGGGCAGTGGCGGTTCTGGGGACGGGGGGGGCAACAGGGCCCAGTGCCCCTGTAACACTGAGCTTGTGACCCCCCCTCCGAATGAAGGTTGTACAATATACAAAAAGTACTGATTTTGCGACGGTCCAGGCAGGGACGGGACTTTATTTTGATGGGCACACCATGCGGTCAATCACATGCGAGGACAGACTAGGATCATACCATTATGTGAAAGAAAAAAGGGGGGTAGACGCTCCAAAGACAGCGAGTGTAGTGGTACAGGCCAGGTATACACAGAGAGACGGGGGATTTAAATGCAACAGGTCGGGAGAAAGTGAAGAAATGAGCGAAAACCGAAAAAGAAGCACTGCACGAAAGACTTTGAATAATAATAATAATAATAATAATAATAATAATAATAATAATAATAATAATAATAATAATAATAATAATAATAATAATAATAATAATAATAATAATAATACATGAGTTGAGTTTCTTGTAACTCAAAGATGCTTTTATCTAAAGTGTCATAATGTTAAGACTTTGGCCTTTATTTATTTGATGTGTTTGCTGTGGTTCTGTGTTAAGTTGTTCATTTAAAGGTTTGATTAAATGTTAAACAATAGTAGCTGTGTATTTATTTTTTAAACGAAATAAAATGCGAAAACACTGAATGAAAAATTGCTTACCAACACACAAAGCATTTATAATTGCTGAATTAGGCTAAAATAGAAGGCTCCGAGTGACACTAAATGAAGAGCCATTTGGGAGCCGTAAGAGCCAAAAGAGCCAAATCGTTGAAAAGAGCCGGACCTCCCATCACTAGTATGAACAGTCTGACTCGTTACCATGGGAACCTAAATAAAAACACGCATGCCATGATTGATCACTGGAGAGATGCTGTCATCAGTCAGGAACATACCAATCAAAAAGAGATGAAGGCTGCTTCGTCTCTTTTGTCCCGGGTTGAATGTGCCCCTCTGACAAAACACTTGGCCCCAGCCAGGCCCCCTGAGTGATATTGGTCTAGAACCGCCACTGGGAGGTGGGTATTTTCTGTTCAAAGACTGAGACCCTTCAACATTTATTTGTTGAGAGTCCTCGGCTTTCAGCTCCGTTTCAGCTTTTTTAAAAAAATAGTTTCAGGGTCTTTCAGAGGAGTTTTCCTTTGTTTTATTTATTTTTAGCCCAAAGCAAAAAAGTAGAATGTGCACACAATGTTTTATCCGGTGCCGCTAAATTGGCCATCTGGCGCGTCAGCCAATTTAGCAGCCCCAGAGTGCCGGTAGTGTGGAGCCAGTGCCGATTCTGGAGGGGCCGCTAAAAGCCAGACTGAGAGTGGAATACACCTACTATCACATGATGGACAGTGTGCAGGCCTTCAGTCAGATTAGGGCTGTTGGGGGGTGTTTATGCTCTGTTTGGTTGACTGGTTGTGTTTGTTTTCAGTATGAGGTGAGAGTGATCTGATCCTTTCCTCTACTGTTTCCTTTCCTGTTTCCTCTCCTCTCATCTCTTATTTCCTCTCATCTTCTCTTGCACCTCCAGCAGCGGATGTTCTTAGAAAACAAATGGAGAGTTAATCCCATGGCCTAATCTTCTTCGTTATACTCCCAGTCCTATTTTTACTAGGGTTTAAGGCAAGGATTAAACTATCATTTCTGCACTCTCTCACTGTGCTTTTCAGGAGGATAAAACTATTGATGGTTAAGTGCTGTTCACACCACTCCAGAATGCTTGTTAGCCGGGTATGCGTGTGTTGACATTGAGTGTTGTGCTGCAGTCGTCTTACTACGAACGCCTCCTGGCGCGCACAGGCACGTCACACTGAGGATGTGGCATAATTGGCATCGCCCCAATGTTTTGTTATGTTCTTTTTCTTGTGCTTAATACAGAGGGCAGGGCACATTGCTGCAGGAAGCTGTTTGTGCTGTAATGGATTGTAATACAGAGTCATTATTTTGCTTTTAGAGGCAGCTCTCCCAGCTTGTGAGTATGTGAAGCTGTTATGCGGAATTGCTTTGGATGTAAAATGGTGTTGACAAAAATTTCTCACAGGCAAAAAGGTTGGTTCATTGCCCCAAATTGCTTCTACACAGGGGCAAATGAGATATTTCTTGTGTCATATCGAAGGTTTCTAGTGGCAGGCAGCCAATGTTCCTCTAAATCCTCTCTGCAACCTGTAGATGGGTGTGTGGTAAGCACATCTCCACACCTGCCAGTCCTATCTGTCACTACAGTCCTCAGGGTGCAGAGTTACACCAGCTTCCAGAGTTCACTGACAGAGATGAAAAAGTGTAATTTTGATCTGGATGCACTTTTATGAAGCCTCTAGATCTCTGCAACCTTCGCCTGCCCAGAGGGGATTATCACATAGCTGAGAATCATTACTGTAATATAACATGCATTGTTTTGGGATTGAGGTTATGATGAGCTCATACTGCAATGGTCCATTGACTCTGATTGTGTTGCTGCATAAGCAACGCTGTGGATTCAAAAAGGAAAAAGCCTTTGAAAGCTTCTGAAACACAGTTTTATGAATCATAATTTAAAGAAATGTCAAGTCAAGTCAATTTTATTTATACAGCTCCATATCACAAAACACAAAATTGCCCCGAGGGGCTTTACAATCTGTGCAGCATATGACACCATCTATGTTTGCACCTTGAAAGCTGAACAAGCCTCGTCCACAGATATTCTCTTTTCAGGTAAAACAGTTATTGCAGGGTTTTTATACCAACTATATGTCAAGCTGCCTCACATACAGCCACTCTAATACCCAAAATACTCACCATACACACACACACACACACGCACGCACGCACGCAACAATTACATGTTTGTGTGCAGCTGCACACAATCATAGGAGAACCTGTATTTAAAAATACACTGCTACATATTATTCTAGTCTACTTAAAGTCCTTACGGATTGTGAAGCCTTTGAAGCAAAGTGATGTCTTAATTACATTTGTATACTACTCGTTTTGTTTCGCAAATTATGTTTGAAATGAGACGTAACAGCTGCCTGCATTATGGTCATGTCAGGTTATGTTCATGTTTTTGTACGCCATAGGGGGTTGTACAAAGTGCAGGACTTTTATATAAAAAGAATAATATTCTTTAGTTGCAACCAGTTAACATTGCAGGGGGGAAATTAAGTATAGCATACAAGCGTAATTTGTAGGACTCAAGGTTGGTGGAAATGAGTTGTGAGGAGTTATTATATCTCCTGGAATTGTTTCATTTGAGGTACTTTTAAGAATGTAAATGTAATTTTTTTATACTTGAGGTTTATAATGTTTATTTTTTCTGCCTCCAGTGAAATGAGCCCAAAGCTGCCACTCCTCTGACATACAGCAGCCAATCAATTTGCAACCATTTGCTTTATCAGTCCACTGCACCATCAAGACTCCCTCACAGTGGTAATGGACAGGATTATATTGCTCACAGATTATAGCGAGATTCACATAATCTTCGAATTGACCCACAAATGAAATGAAATGGAAGTAATATATTGTAGCTACATAATTTGGTCTGGTCTACTGCTGCCTTGGTCGCTTAGTTTGTTTGAGTTATTGTGTGACTATTGATTGACAATAACTCAGACTAACTAACCGATCGAGGACGAAGTAGACCAGCAACTCCCATGTTCTGAGAAGTAAAATTACGTTTTTTGTCCAAAGACACATTTCTGACTATTGGGATTTTTTGAATGATGGGCAGTTCCTGCTGGTTCTCTGTCCGTCTTCTCCTGTAGATAATGCACTGACTATGGATAAGCACTTCATACGAAAACTACCCCTTTCAGCTATAATTTGATAGTCATACATTTATTTTACAATGTCGGCCCAAACTATAGACTTACTTACTTACAACCAAGAACAAACAGAAAACCCAACCTTTTAGATTGCTCTTTCTATTCTTTTACTGAAAACTGAACTTTTGTGAGCTGGCCCACCGAGGATCATAGTAAACTCTGTATCTACTCCAGGAAAGGTTACTGCTCTCCACTCACAACCTAAATGCATACAAAAGAGACTCCATTCTAATAATAAAAAGATCAAATTTATATTTGTGGAGTTACTGCCACACCCTGCCACAGCCAACACCAAAGCAGATGATGAAGGCACCCAGTGGTGTAGTTTGAATCTTCCACCACAAGGGGGCAGTCTGGCAGTACGCCAGGGAGCTCCGCAGCCAGCCTCCCTCCTCTCCTGTCTGGGAGAAAAGCATGAGCAATGAGGAGCTTCCAGCACATTCAATGTCTTGTGTTCTGCTAACAAATTGTTACAGTGACTGATCCACCCTGAAATTATTATTTTTTTCACACTTCCTTTGAAAGTGAATCCACATCAACAGAGGTTGCAGCTCAAGCCTCGTGAGGCTGGGATGATGGCTTCCTCTCCCTGCCTCTGATGTGCTGTTGCAGGTGGATTTCTGGCAACAACTCTTGATAGCATGACATAAAATGCCCTTTGTTTCCTCCCACTAACATGATACTCATACAAATAATGTCCAAACAATCTACCACACAGGCATGTGTAAGGCAGGTGAGCTTCTCTCTGATAGGATTCAGTGAAATAGGTAGACACTGAGAGCTCGGCCCAATAGCTACAGCCTCACAGGCATATTTATCGGTGCAGTTTTACACCTCTGCTTCAACAATCTCCTCAGGTAACGACTGTGTGTGAGTCACAGAAGGACTACTGAACGGGCCTACACAAAGAGACTAACACTTACAACAAACAACTGCAAAGAAAAACAATAACAGCCAAAAACAGACACAAAACAGTCATCAAGAGACACAAGTTTAATGTCAGTGCTCCAGTTCCCATTATCTCATAATTCGTCCATGTTTTTTGCATTTTTACTCAAAATAGTAAAAGCACTGTTTACTTAAGAAATTTACTCAAATAACAGTAAGAGGTAGGTCAGTTAAAATGTTCTCAGAGTAAATTGCTGCTTTATACTTTTGAAAAGGGGGTGGGGGTCTTCACTGAAGGTGGAACTTTATGAGCAGAAGTCACTACTGGAGGATCCACCATGAGCGTTATAGCTATAGACCTAGAATGCACCTGTTGGTCAGGCACCATTGTGGGTTTGTTTGATTTGGTTGATTAAGGCAGTGGTTCCCAAAGTGGGAGACGCGCACAGAGCTATTGTATGGGGGGCTCGGCAAGGCTTGATCCCTGCTAGCATAACATGGACAAGTTTGTGACAGGGCTACCAGGGGGGGCTCGAAAATATTCTTATCTTCAAAAGGGGGGCCCTGCACAAAAAGTTTGGGAACCACTGGATTAAGGTTTGAAACTTTTTTTTATACCTATGCCAAGGTACAAAATTGATAATCTCAATCATAACGCTTGATGAGGTCGTCCATAAATATTGTTGCAATATGCTCTTCACACACTGACACTCGGCCAGTAAACAGAAATATTTAGAAGATGTATCTGTTACAATGTGTCAGCAGAGTGAGCTCTGCCCTCCTGCGGCCGCAGACACAAGCTGCAGCTGCTGATTCATCTCTTTTGTTTCATTCTCACAGTTTATCAAGACTTTATCATGTGACTTTTGTTCTTACTCTATAACGGATGCAACTTGAAAGTACAATTCTTGCGATATGTGTTAGATAAAGAGACAACGACAAACTTTGTGACAGTAAGAAGAGTAAATGTTATTTGTTGCAGTGGCAGCGGGGGTTATTGGCTGTGATGTTCACGTGGCAGGGGGTGGGGGGGGTGAGTGATGCCAGCCTGTCAGCTCACAGGGTCTCATGCTTCCTGGCACCAACATCTGTATAATGTTGTGACACTCAGCTCGTACTGTCAGCACCCCCCACCACTCCCACCACCCTTCCTTCCCTTTGACAGATATCAATGAAGCTAATGGTCTGAAGTGTTTTACAGCCAGTCCTCCATCACTCCACTGCTGTGTGGGCCTACAGGAGGGGATTGAATATAGGTGGAGTTTGTTTTTCCTACAGTGTGTGTGTGTGTGTGTGTGTGTGTGTGTGTGTGTGTGTGTGTGTGTGTGTGTGTGTGTGTGTGTGTGTGTGTGTGTGTGTGTGTGAGAAAGTCAGCCTGTGAGTGCAGCTATTTTTCTGAACGTTCCATCTGAGTTATGTGTGGCATGATAGTCAAAAATCAATGCTCTGCTATTCGTGACAAAGCCTCTTCCCATCCCATACTGTATATCATTAGATTTTCCAGAGCAGGGAATAATAATTACTGACAATTATGAAGAAATATATTCTCACTTTGTCTATCTAAGCCAATTCTCCCTAACCTCAGACTACTTTCAATGCCAATGTTATTATAATTATTCCTTTCTGCAATATCTGTGCATGGTAACTGGGTGTAATTAAGGCAAGTGAACGATTGTGGTTACTGTTGATAAAAAGTGCAACATTAATTGTGGGTGTGTGACAGGATGTGAACACACCCATCCACCGCATCAACCTCCACACCCTCCATTCCTCTATCTTGCTACGTTAAAGGGCATACTTCTCCCTGCATTGCATTGGCAGTAAATCAAGAGAATATAAAGGTTTGACATAAAAAAATCCACCTTTTTTATTTCGTCCTGTGGTCTGTGGATTATGCAGAGTAAGGGACACCCATTCTGGAAAGAGATGCTACAGTTGAATTTTCTAAATGTAATTTTCATTTATTTACTGTTGCAGTGGAGGCTGTAATGTCAAAGACAGATGGCTCATAACCTGGACAAATAAAATCTAAATGACATCTAGATAGCACGAGATAACTGAAAAGATATGCTTTTTGTAATTTAGGTGAAATTCCCCTAGGGTGTCTAATGAGCTACATTTGCACTTTCTCATTCGATTCAGGCTAAATTCCCCTTCTCCCCTAGTCTGTCCAGGCTGTGAGCACCACACACAAAACCCCTGTGATGTAGTATTGGACTGGGTGGAATTCTACATTACACATGACCATTTGATTGATTGTTGCTGTAGAAATATTGATTAATGCAACTGCAAATATTAGGATTACCTTACATACCTTCACCATCAGCCCTGTCACATTTGCATCAACAGATGGTTCTCTTCTCATGTTTTCCCAAATAAAGTATGGCAGTATTGATCAGCATCTCTGAGATCTTTAGGAGCACTTTGCTGATGCCTGGAGATTACAGCCCATCTCACTGAACTAGAGGTGCTACATTACAATGGGCTGTGTGAGCAGAGCAAGAGGCAGAGCCACTGATCATTATTTTGCACGTCCCTTGCTGTCAATTTTCCCGGTTATGTCCTCTTCACAATTCATAAAAGTAGGTGTGTAACCAGAGAAATCCATTTGCCAGGCTTTAATTGACCATGAAGAATGTAGAGGGTCATTTTAGACAGCTGTAACATTTTAATGTCCTCTTGCTGCTTATTAACTTTGTATATGGTTATATAGTGTTGTATACAATGTAAAAATTAAGCCTCTGGGAAAATCTATCGCACATTGCGGTTGAAATGTCACAAGTAATGCATGGATTCTGCAAAGCAGCAACAATAGGAACTTGTGCAGATCTGGATGCCATTATTACGCCTATAATCATAAAAGCTAAAAAGCATGCCTGCACGGCTGTGAAAGCCTTCTGCACATTACACCTGCAGCATAATGTACTTCAGTTGTGTAACACGCCCACTGTGCAACCACCATCTCCAACCCTGTGATTTGTCAAGGACAGCATAGGTTTCCATTAACGAAGCATTAGCCGCTCCTCACACATGTCCCTCTACTCTACAAACCCTTCCTTTGTTTTCATTAGGCCCCCCTGACAACTCCCACCATGCCTCAAAGTGGGCCATTACCGGCCCCCCGAACACCACAGGGCTCCGCGCTGGGCACTAATAACTATCTCCAGCATATCAGCTCCCCTGTACTCAACTGGAGGCCAGAAGGTGGATAGAGAGTTTAGTACAGTAGATAGTAGGATGAGGTTGTTAAGTTGTCTCATAAATGCCTTTTATATGTAACTATCCACACATCAGCTATTCCCTGTCCTATTGTTACCACTTAAGATGTTATTTGGCACCTGCAGTGTGGGGAGGCTGGCTGTCAGAGAGAGAAAGAGAAGAGGTTCATGTACTACAGCAGTGCATTCAGATCACAAGGACAGAGCTACACACATCCACACACATCTCTGCGTCACAGCATACAGAACTATTTTTCATGCTTTATGCACTGAAGCATCCACTGATCACAATAGTATGACCTGTGTTCATTCTCCTTCTCCTGAAGGTGCTTTAGGCTCTCAATCCATGTCAACACAACTGAATATATTGTTGAACTCTAAAACCTAATTTAAAAACAAGCAATGTTCGATGAGTTGTAGCTAGCATGAATCTAGCATAACTAGCATTAGATCAGTCAACTGCAAAACACTATGACCTTGAAACTAATATTGTTTTGAAAAGGATACTGTCCTCACCGTCCATACTTAAAAAAAAGTTTTCGTCTTGTGGCTGTGCAAATAATGACATGCTCTGTCAGCATCCTGTTCTCTACCAAAAGCCAGCGTTTCTCCTAACCATGGCCAGGATCTTTCTGTCACACTAACCACATGGTTTTACTTTCCTAAACTTAACCGCATAGGTGGCAGATCAGAAACTGGTCATGTTAGCACATTTATACCTGTCTGTATGTATTTTATTATTACTTGTTGGCCAAAAACAACACTATGAAACTTATAGCTAGCATACAACTAACATAAAAAATAGCACAATTCAGAGGGAATTATTGTATTATTTATACAGCTATCGTTACAAATAAATTACAATTAGCTCCACTTTGACCATCTACAAAATTAAAATACAACAAAATGTTAAGATTTGCATTAAATGCAGAAAATGTGATTGTAATGGAGTCTGTGGCATAGTTGTATTAGGAAATGAAATACTTCTTTCATTCCTCCATGTAATTCTCCCAAAATAAAATAATTACAGAATAACTAATATGATTCTTCATTACACTTTCTTGTAGTCATTTTTGGCCTACAGCATAAAGCAGGGGTGTCAAACATGCGGTCCGGGGGCCAAAACCGTCCCGCCAGAGGGTCCAGTCCGGCCCGCAGGATGACTTTGCAAAGTGTACAAATTAGTTAAATTAAGTAAAATACTGTTCCAGATACCTGTGACTAAATGTTTTGTGCCTGTGTACATACATTGGAATGCACATGTGTAAATGATAAACTGAGGCACAATATTGTTGAAATTGCGCCTTTTTTTCTTCAAATTTCAGGTTCATAATGTTTTGTAAAAAGATAGTTAATTAATTTTGAACATTTTCAGAATGTACTTGTATTTTTTTGCACTAAAACGAAGGGGAACATTTGGAGTTGTCATTATTTATAGGTTATTATGCTGTGATGTTACTGGTCCGGCCCACTTGAGATCAAATTGTGCTGTATGTGGCCCCTGAACTAAAATGAGTTTGACACCCCTGGCATAAAGGAACACCAGCTGTGATGAGCTGTTGTGGTACATGTTGCTGACTTGACTTTACTGTCACCACATACTATAAAGGTGTTTTGCTGTACTAACTTCTTCTCTGCTTGTGTCAGACCTCGTGTTTCTCCTCTCCTCTCTACGTACTCTCCAAGCCTGATCCTTGTCTTGCCGGCTTTTTCTCAACCTGTCAAGCTCTCCACTTCCAGCCTGTATAGATAGCTACCTCACATCCAGCCTTTGACAGATATCAATGATGAGGAGAGATTTTTGCCTCTGATATTTCTTACAATGTGCTGTCAGAATGGAGGATCTGACTGTGATAACACAGGATGTGCAAAAACATCAGCAGATATGAGAGATTTTGTGCTTTTGTGTTTGGGTTATGAGAGAGCAGGTATGACAGTCAGAGGATGATTGACAAAAGCCGAGATAGGTGAGGTAAAAGAGAGCTGTCATGCCCTGAGCTGTCCACATGAAGGGGACTAGGTGATGACTGATACAGCCAACTTGGGAATGTCTCCAAAACAACAGAATGGAGAAACTTATTTGGCTCTGGTTTTCCTTGTATAAAACAGCGAGGCAGAAACACTCCTCATGGTGTGACGCTATCACCTCTTTAGCTTTAGTGACAGAGGAATGCATTTTGCAACTTAAAAAAATCAAACGTTTGGTTTGCCTCTTTAGCTGCTAAATGCTAAATGCTAATCTCTAACTGTGTCTGTCGGGGACAGGGCTTTATTTTTTTGCTTTCTCACTCTAAACAGTTGCTGCTCTGTTGTTGCT
>NC_041373.1:2242248-2312248 GCF_900634415.1 Cottoperca gobio
CTCTCTCTCTCCTCCTATTCCCTCTTTTTTATGACTGTTTTTCTATTTACCCAGCCCTGTATGTTTGGTTTACCTGGACAGGCTTTGGCAGACACAGCAGTACACACATATATACATAAAGCCTGAGAGGCGTTGGAAAAAAAACAAGTGATGGAGTCAGACAGAAGTGGACCTCAGATGAATTTATTAGGCGGAAGCTTGACTGGGTCATCATTGTTTGTTAATTTCCTGTCAGGCTACTCGATTATCCATGTACATACTTGGAATGTGTGTGATGTTTGCATGCAGCTGCGGAGCGCCAAGGGATTGGCAGATTTCCCTCGGGATAATCTATCTATCTATCTATCTATCTATCTATCTATCTATCTATCTATCTATCTATCTATCTATCTATCTATCTATCTATCTATCTATCTATCTATCTATCTATTTATCTATCTAGTACACTCTGGCTGACCTCCCGCTGACTTGCACGCGTGCACTTTTCAAATCTCCCATGTGACTGCCACACATTGAGATTCTGTTGACGTCCGGAGACTTCCATGGTGACACCCTAATAAAGATTATCCGTGATCAAAATGTTAATCAGTGGATTTATGAGGGATAATATTGTCATTATAAGATGTGCAACATGGCCATCCTTTACACTGTGTGACTAAAGGTATTACAGTGTTGTATTATTTACTTTTAATGCATGCCAATCCTGATTCTGGGTACTAGCGTAAATTGAACAACAGGTGGCAGTGTTGGTTTGGATTGAGATCCTCAGAAGTCTCTCATCGATATACCTGATGATGGCTGTAGACTTCTAGAAATAAACATATGATTAAAACTGACAGGGTGTTTGATTATGTCAATCAAGTGTTGTCTGAATGTCCTAAAGGGTTCAATGTGGAGGCAAAACATGAAAAATATGCCTTCTTGGTGTCTGAATCATCAGGTATGTACAGTAGGAGGAAATTATCCAGTCCTTCTCATCTGAGCTGTTTATTATAGTCCTTTAACTTATTGATTGGAGCCTCTTTACACTTGGAATAATGAGCAGCTAACATTGAGTCATGCAGCTTCGTACAGTGATAGGCAGCTGATGCAAAGTTAAACACAATGTTGACCTGCCCCTTTTCCAGGTTTAGCGTGTTTTTATTTGTTTGCCCTTGACTAAGCTCAGGTGTTGCTTTGACATTTTAGTAAAATGCAGAATAGAGGAAGGTCATATCAAAATAAAGTCTTTCTTTAAAACTGATTAACAGCCTTTCTTTTCTTTCCATGTTAATTCATCTCAGCCCGAGTTTCCATGCCGGGCCCTTCTTCCGTGTGATGAGTACACACAGTGTGATGTGATGTGACATTTCCAGACAATCAATAATTTAGTGTGCAATAGGTTTTTGTGTTTCTGATTTAAAGACTTGTTAAACCAGCACACTCTCTGCTGAATGTGAATATACTAAGAGTTGTTCTTTTTTGGTTTGAAATGTGGCATGCCCTAATATTGTAATCTGTAACACAGACAATTGAAAGTTATGACTGTAACCATGGTTCTATGAATTCTGGATAACTGCCAGACACAGTAATAACTGGACTTCCATTGACATCCATGTGTATCCTGGCAGTCAGGAAGAATTAGCTAATTCGGTACAACAGCTGGCTGTTGGTCCTCTCAGTTATGATAATGTTGTACTCACCAAAGTCGATGTTCAAATCTCAGAATGCAGCAACATGACTAAAAATACGTTCAAAAGGGCAAAAACCACTATTAGATACCACTTTATTTGGGGTGAGCACTTCTGTAATGTCATTAATAATCCCTATATTAGTGTGCTCAGCTATGGTAAGTAATTCCAGTAAATTCAAACAAAATGAGGAAGTCAGTCTGTAAAATGTGGTGGATATTTCTTACTGACAATTTTACCATTTGCTTTTGTTTTCCTTCTAAATTGACGAACCTTGGGGTCGAAGATCATCTGACTGCTGGTGTTGGTTACACCGTTGGACTTATTTCAAGCATGTCACCTTGATCTCAGCAATTAATTTGATGAGTTATCAAGTTATTAACTGATGACCCATGCCCGGGGCTACGGAAGTAAAACCCATGTTGTTGTAGACTTTATTTTTTACATTAAATCATCTGTGTGTTATGTGCCTTTTCACTATAGGACACTCTCACTACCACACACCTTTTTTTTGTTGCCAATTGGCATGAAATCAAACACACCTTCACAACCATTCACTTTGACATCATAGCCACCTTTCAGTCTCCTAGGGGGAAAACTGTGTCCGCCAAAGTGTGGGGAAATTGTTATGGAACCACCAACAGAGCAACTTATAAAATGCAGTAGGGTGCTGTAGCACCTTCCCTCTTTGGCCCTCTGGTATGCACTCATTCATATTCTGGAGTCACAAAAGAAAACACAGGAGCTCTTTCAATAACTCTTCCACCACGTCCACCTGAAATCTAGAAAATAAAAGACTGACAGAAGAGAGGGGGTCCAGATAGTGGATGGTGAGATTTATGTTTTTATCTCTAATCCTCACATTCTGTTCGTTCCAACTATTATAAAAGGTCAGCGTGCTCCAGTCCAGCTTGTTCCTGTACAGATTGTGTCCATTTTACGCTCATGGTCGCAGCCATGAGTCCAGGTCACACTGCTCCACATTACTATGGCTCTCATTTAAAACAATCCAAATAATCCCTGATGAGAAACTCCATCTTCATCTTTAAACAATATAAGTTAAATGTGAGAGCCAGAATTGAAGCTCGAAAATGATTCCCACTCCAGTACCCACTCTCAAATTATAGCGCTAATACTCACTGACACTTTAGTAAATTGATTTTGCAACAATCCCTGTTGGATGTTGACCGGCTTTCAAGAACTGCTGTTGTGAAATAATCATAGTGGTCATAAATTGTTTAGAAGGGGGAAGAGAGTAAACTATTGTTAGTATTATCAATAAGAACAAGACGTTGAATTGAAGTGAGTTCTCTGGGGAATGCAAACAGAGTCAAACAATGATCTTAAACCGAGTTGATGGCTGTAAGTATAAAAAGGGATTTAAGCTTTTTATTTTTTTATTGGCTATACAAGTACTTTTTTAAATTAAAAACATTGTTATCCTTTTATAACTTAAGTACTAAGTTATGTGAGGTGTCAAGTTATTTTTTCTTTTAGACTGTGTATAAGAAGTGGACGTAGTCTCCACGACATCACTGTCATGACTTGTGATTTGTGTTCCTGTTTTATTTTGTAGAGTTCACCTCCCTTGTGTCATGTCTTGTGTTTACTCCCTGTCTTTGTGTGGTTTCCCGCCATCGTCAGCGTCTGCCCCGCCCCTGATTGTTTCCCCCTGTTCCCACTCACCTCTTGTATAAATTGTCCTGTCTCCCCTTGTCGTGTGACAGTTCGTCTTGTCATATCCTTGTCATAGCATGTGTAAGTTCCAGTGTTCCAAGTTCCAGTGTTTTTTTCAGAGAACTTTGTTTATCCTCCTAGTGAGCGCTTTGAGTTAAGATTTAGTTTTATTGAAGTAAAGTATTGTTTTTTTTTACACTTTACATTTGTGTCCGGAGTCATGCGTTTGAGTCTTCCTTCCCTGTGTCTGAGGCGTAACAATCACTCATTGGTTTGTGAACTAATGTTTTGAAGCCTTGAGTTTGGCATTCTGGCCAGGTCATCTTGGTTTTTGGCCATCTCCATTAACTTTCAATAAGTGAAAACACACAGTGAAAGAGTTAAAGGTGGAAGACGAAAACACAAAGAGCACCCAGACCGGACACCGCTGTGTAAGCGACCGGTCAATCACAAGGTAGTCTTGCCCTACTGTCTATTTTACTCTAAATGGGACCATAATTTACTATATGAACATCATGCTGTATTGAAGAAGAGTTGATATTAGCTAACTAACTCATTGGGACAATATTTACTGTGGTAAGAAATCAAGTAAGAGGTCCTTTTCTCATAGATTACCCCCTGCTGGCTAATAGAAGGATTGCAGACTTAAAGAACATCCGCATTGGTTTCACAATTTAGGCCCAGAGATTACTCCTTGGTATTTCTACAACTTTTGGTATTAGATTACAGAGACTTTACAGTAGCTGGCCATCCAGATGTATTTATTCATTATGTTCTGTTGTCCCACTCATCAATCATCACCATTAATATCTACATAATAACCACAATTGCACTCGGTGTCAAGATATCACAGCCTCCTGGTCGCCATCACTACTCTGTTGAGGATAATTATCGCTCACAACATTGTGGTATGAAACAGATAGGAATCAATAAAGCACAGACACAGATATAATTGATTAATTATTATTTCGTTGCACAACAATAACAATAATGAGAACACTACCTGCTTCCAAGCACAATCGCATAGTGTCTGTCAGACAAGGACAATCTTGCCCCTTATATAGGAGAGCTGAACCAATGCTGACATCTTGTAATGCATGAACCTCTCAACATATATTGAATCACATTCCATTGCCTCAGACTTCATGGCACCAAGCTAATCCATGCAGATGCAAAGGTTACCTTCTTATGACCTTTGATATCATGTTGTCAAAACATATATTTGTTATTTACATATGGTATGGATTTTTATATAGGGCTCCTTATGTAAACTTAATGAATAAGACATTGTTCATTTCACTTATCTTAACAACTCACTCAAACATTTCTCACTACCCAATTTTCTCTCATGCCAGTTTTTATTGGACTTCTAACAACCCTGTCTTGTAGCGTGTCTGTAGATGCTAGGCCCCGCCCATCCAGGAATTAGGAAGGATGTGCTCATCAGCCTGATCAATACGCTCACGAGCCCCCGTCGTCTTTGTTTACATTAGGCCCGCTCATGTAGTTATGTCTGCTCTCCTGGTCTGAGCTTTGTAGAACAAAAACGCCAGTGTGCTTTTCCCTTTTTGGCCGTTTGTGTGTGTACTAAATAATAAGCAGGACTCACCTTATGTGTTGTGAACCTGAACCTCCGTGGTACCAGTACAGTATGTGTATGTTTATGTGTGTTTGTGTGTGTGTGAGAGACTGTGTGTGAGTGAATATAGGGGTGTGAAGTTTTAGTTGCTGTGTGCGTGGATGGTGTGGCTGTAGATCCAGGCGCTGTATTTGGAGGCTGTTATGAATAAGTGATGATATGGTAATGCAGGAGACTGCTCTCTGGGACTTGGCAGTATTACATTGCAATAAAAGAAAATCAGGTCAGGCCCCTATTGCCTCTGTTATGTTACACTTCACGTCAGAGTTAGGGAGATAGTGATGCAGATCGGAGAAAGGAAGAGTGAAGAGTGAAGAGGGAGATGGAGGTGGAGGTGCGCTCGGACACATACAAAAACATTCTAAAGCAGAACAAAGCTCTGCTTCTAGGCATAAATTAAGTGACAGTTGTGATGGCTTTACTTTGAACATGATAGTATTTTCCAGCCATGGCTTTAGTTTTGTACATGTCTGCAATCAAACACTTATTTCATTGTACCACCAAAGGTCCGGAGGATACAGGCTTAAGCTGAGAGACATGCCATCCTTATAGTATTGGGCAACATGAGTCTGAAAGTCGGGAAAGCCTTTTCCTTTCTCCTCCCCCCCTTCTTCTTCTCCCTCTCTATCTGTATCCATTTATGTAAATGTATGTTACTAACTCATCATCCGGGGTATCATCCCCGGAGTGTCTGTATCTCATGTGGCAGGTTGCCACTGATAAAGTTTACGTCAGGATCAGGAATCGTGGCTGCGCCTGCTGCCCTGGTCCTGCTGGACACCGGGAAGCCTTTTTGACATTTTCCTGGATTCATCCAAACTTTCTCTTTTTCAACATAATTTTCTGTCAAATGTTGTATTTGTACTATGTTGTTTATCCTGTACATACGACATCTATTGCACGCCTGTCCATCCTAGGAGAGGGATACCTCCTCAGTTGCTCTCCCTGAGGTTTCATCCATTTTTCCCCCTTCAATTATGGAGTTTCTTTTAGGAAGTTTTTCCTTGTGCGATGCGAGGGTCTAAGGACAGAGGGTGTTGTAACCTGTACAGTCTGTAAAGCACACTGAGACAAATGTATAATTTGTGATATTGGGCTATACAAATACATTTGATTTGATTTGATTTGAAAGTGGATGGTTTAATGACCCTTTCAATCTCAAACAGACTAATGTGACAAGGAGAGAGTTTCTGAGAGTCAGTCTTGTGCGGAATACCTTTAGAAGTTAACCAAACTTTCTGACATGGGACATAGTTAGGGTCTGCGGTCCGATGACGATCACCGATGCGTTTGTTGTGGGCCACAGTTCGGAGCAGTGCTGCACGGGTTTCCTTTTATACCTTCTGGCAGCCACAAAATTATGACCGGATGAAGGGCCCAGCGATCTTTTCCTTCCTGAGCAGAGAACAGTGTCAGTTGTTAGCCTAGAAAGCTTTCAAAAGGAGATATGCCAATAGCAGAGGAAGTGAGAGTTATGTGCATACTCAATCCAAATCAGTTGGGAATTCCAGGAAGAAGGCTTGGTAGCTGTGACACAGCCTGGTTAGCTTGTTCTCTTTGGCCGTTGGTCTAGGGATAGTGGCACCATAAAGCTTGAAAAAAGGCTTTCCATACTTGAGAAATTAATTGGGGGCCTCTGTCAGAAACAATGTTAGCATGGATTCCATGGAGGTTAAAAAGGTTTTGAACCTGGAAGTCCGCAGTCTCACTTGCAGAGGGAAGGATGGGATGGTCAAAGATTGTGAGGATAACCATGTTACCCTGAGATGGAGGCAGCCCAGTAACAATCCAGTAATCTTGTGCAATGTGTGATCAAGGTGAGAGGCCTTGCCCTGGGCAAACACAAGCACAAACAAAAGCTTGAGTGTCAGTCTCCAGAGTTGGCCACCAGACATGCCGCTTGAGGAGGGAGAGAGTTCGACCAAGGATGACAGGAGAACCAGAAAGTATGCCGCTTCTGGAGAAGATGGGAAATGGACAGAATTAATGACAAATATACAGTTACGATGTCCAGTACCAGGAAAGGTCACACTGAGCTTCTCTGACCACAGAATACACTTTGCAGGTAAGTATACCAACAACACAGGATGAGGGCAGGATGGTATTAGGTATGGTATGGTGGTTGGTGACTCTTCAGTGGCCTACTGGCGGTAGAGGCTAAACATTCATTGAACCTGGGCAATAAGACAGTTCAACCACTATATTATTCTTATGGTGAGTCCATAGAACGAAAGGAAACTTTGCAGAACAAAGCTGAGGAATTGTTGCAGTAGTTTCCTGGATGTGGGTCTGGGCCACTTCGCCACAATTCGGATCTTTTCCGAATCTGTCTTCACCTGCCCACTTTCAATAATGTAACCGAGAAAACCAACTAAACTGACATGACACTAGCATTTGTCTGTTTTTACGAACAACTTAGTCTCTGGATAACCTGGCTGAACACAAATCGGTTCAAAAAGTCTCACAGGATGTCATTAACAAGGGCCTGGAAAAGCAGTGACAGCGTGGTGAGGCCGGAATGCATGACCAGATATTCAAATTGGCCAAGCAGGGTGTCAAAAGCAGCTTTCCACTCATCTTATGTTATGTTGTTCAAACCCCCAAAAATCGAAGCAGGGACGGAGGGTTTTGTCTTTCTTAGCAAACAAAAAAGAAACCTGCCCCCACAGGGGAGGGCGAGGGTCGGATTATACCTGCTGTGAGGGATTCATTGATGTACTTTTCCATGCCAGCTCTTTTAAGACGAGACAGATTATACAAAGGTATGGACAGGATATGACAAGTTTTATTTGTCATATGCAAGTCAACAGTGTCAACAGGGTCAACAGTACAATGAAATGTGTGCGAGAGAGACAGCATGTCAGCTCAGCAAAATCAGCAAGGGGGGGGGGGGGGGGGTGCTGTCAGAGCTCCGTGCTCCATGTTTTCTGAGCTCCGTGCGACGGGGGGACGGGTGCTGTCAGAGCACACCATTCATAAGGGCATAAGAGGCAGAAACAGAGCTTTCTCCTTGCTGAAGACTTCACCTAAGTCATGTTACACAATTGGTTCCAGAAACACCAACCTCGGGTTCTGTCCAATCTAAAGCTCTTCCCCTTAACAACCCAGCAAATTATGATACCTTAGTAAACTGACTAAAGTAACAGCTCTGACCGTTCTCAAAAATTACACTAAGGTCAGTGATTTTCAGCTAATTTTACAATATAATGAGCCCCACTCTAACTAGAGAACTCCCAGAAGATATGAACTGCATTAGCAAAACACAATGGAGACCACAACACAAAAGAACAAAGAAAGTTTTGCAATTAGATGAGCATGTGTTTTAATTAATGAAAGTGTTGATAACCAAAGACCTGAAACAACAGGTCCCTGCCCCACTTTACCTCTAAAGGGTATGTGGGGAGGTAGAGGTGATAATACAGCCCGCCTCCTCTCTGCATCCATCAAGGGAAAGATAAGGACTCTTGATTCTACAGGCAACAAAGAACATCATAAGGTACTGTTTTTTTAGAAATAACGTTTTATTTCTATTCATTTCTGGTCATACATCTATACACCCAGACGGGTGGGAAATATCACATTTTATGATGATGATTATGATGATATTAAGTTATTTGTTGTTTATGTAATATAAGTTACTGTGTTATTATTCAAGGTTATAGTTTTGTTCCACTAATGTTTGATATCAAACAATAGCTGAGATATTTACAGATCGATGTCTTATGATGATAGTTCGCTCATTCACAACCTTAAACTTCCAACGACTGTTCTCCTCCAGCAGTGCCATAGTGTCGGATGGAACATCAGACTCCCATACACTTAAAGGTTAAATGTGTAAGATATGCCAGAATTTAAACTTAAAACATTTAAACAATGAACTAACATTATCAACAGAGTGTGAAGAGGTAACAGCAGTGGTGGGCCGTCAGGGCCAGCAAGGCCTTCTCTGCTGGCCTAAACATCATCAGAATATACATTTAATTTTTATATATTTTTTACACAAATATGTATTAAATTATTCCCCATAGTCTATTCTCTTCATTTCATAGCTTTCCTCTTGGTTGCGCTGCTTCCAGCCTTTATGTTAGAGCTTTAATCCAATCATATTTCAGCCATTATGTGTTGCCAGGGTCCAAGAGATCTGCCCTGAGGCCTTCAGAATCAACAATGCGGGCACCTGTCGCTTGTGAACGGAGACAAAACTGTGGCGTTAACCAATCAGATTTCGAGTTGGGGACACTGGTGCCAGCTAGCAGGCGTACGATAATGTCAGCACGTCCACGTCTTTTGATTGGATACGCACTATTGAGAGGCAGAGCTATGCAGAGCTAGCAAACTTTGAACGAGCTAATTTGTTCAGATTTCTACAAGCTGTTTTTTTTCAACCCACAATGGCTGAAGGAGGAGAAGAGATCGATTTGGTCGCAGATATAATTACAACACCATTTTCAAGACAAACTTTTCAAGAAAAGATAGACATCGACACCAACCCCGACGCTAGCGAGCCTATCACAGCTGGGAAAAGGGTTTGTCCGCCACTTTCAAATCACTAACTACGAGCGGTACCCCCGGCTCACAGCCTCCGAGAGGCACTGCACATTGTACTGCTGGGAATGCCTGCTATTTACAACTAAATGTTTCGTAAATATTAATATAACTCTGTTGTTAAGGTGATGCAACACCCGGTTATACTGCGTTTCTGTCTAAATGTATAGTTTCTAGAGCCATGGCGTCATAATGATGGTATTAAGAGGTGGAATAATTCAGGTAGGACTGTGTAGGACATCACTGAAGGCCTAGGTGTGAAATGCACGGCCCGCCACTGGGTAACAGTGTTGACGTTATGTCAAAGTCTGTGTGTTGCAGAGATATCTACTGAAGTACCACTTGTTCCTCTAGAGGTGATAGTGAGTCACTGTAGCTCCAGTCTGCCTCAGTACAGAGGGAGAAGAAGCACAGCTGCCTGACTCGCTTGTAAATATTACAGCCAGGGTCCGTC
The DNA here is from genome assembly GCF_900634415.1 of Cottoperca gobio. Classification (NCBI taxonomy): domain Eukaryota; kingdom Metazoa; phylum Chordata; class Actinopteri; order Perciformes; family Bovichtidae; genus Cottoperca; species Cottoperca gobio. The sequence goes on from NC_041373.1 coordinate 2,252,234, forward strand.
TGTTTTATAGTTTGTTTATTGGATTACATTCAAAGAAACAATAAAACCACCCGCACCACCTCGCCTCGTCCTCACAGCTGCCAGGAGGTTGTTTCGCCGAGTTTATGGATGTCAGCAGCCCCAAGAAATGGTGTAGCTTCAGTTAGCAGTTAGCTGGAGTTCAGCTGTGACTGCCAGCGCAGGGGCTTGTTCTGGCTGAGCTCAAGTCTCTTCTGCCGCTGACTGAGGATCCGTCAGACGAATATGCGGTCGTTTTCTCGTTTCTGCCACTTTGGATTTAGTTACACAGACTACAGCCCTGGTTAACATTAGTGCCCTAGTAAACACAGATGGATCAGCCCCATGTGAAGATTATTCAGACAGCAGAATTTTTTGACCAGCTCTCAAACAGATTGGTCAAATTTTGCATTTTCTTGCCCACTGACTGGCTGACAGCATTAAACAGCAGTAAAAAAAAAGATCCAGAGTAAATATGTCAACATTAGAAGAGATAGATATATAGAATGCAATACACAATATAAAGAATACATTGGAATACAATAAATATGGCAAACTACTACAACTAAAATATAAACATCAGAGATTGTATGGACCCAATTTAAAGGTGAAATACTGCCCCCTGGTTCTTTGGAGCAGGTGGCTTCGAATTACATATTGAACATTGAAAGTGAGCAGGCCAACATCCAAATAAATTGGCAGCAAGTCTGGTTTTTCCAAACAGAATCGGAACAATTGACTGCACGCATGTTGTAATACGAGCAGGATGAATTTGTATTTGCAAAAAGAAACCACTTTCATTCTGTTAATTTTCCAACAATTTGTGCTGCTGTCTGCCGTGCAGGAAGAAAACTTAGTATTAAGGTTTCTTTGTCTGCACTGCTTTGCTTGTTTTCCTCTCATTTGTAGTCCGACCATTTCTCTTTGACCTCTGCCAGGGTCCTTTGCTCTGAACTTAAAGAGTTGATAACCTCTGATACTTTTTGCCATTCAATAGTTTCTGTATGTGATTCCAGAACTGACACCACCAAAAACAAATGCAATTTATTTTCTCGACTTCTCCTATGAGTGTCTCGACTTCACATTTGGTGAAATTGTGCTTCTTGTTTGCCATTGTTGTCATGTCTAATAACTTGTGGTGCAAACAGTGCTTTTTATATGCAAATGATTAATTAAGGGAGAGTCTATGATGGGAGAATCTTGCATGTGTTCAATTTTGTGACAACTGAGGGACGTTGGTTTAAATAAATTGAAATATGAATCCCATGTCTTGCCATATCTTCTAGAGTGCCCCAGTGCAGTGCTGCAGTGTAGCATGGAGCCACCGAGCAGGGCCAGCAGCAGTAGTTGTGCTCAGAGTGAATGAAAAACTCCTGAGAAGCAAGAAAAAGAGGATGGAGACAAAGACAAAGAGGGGAGTTACTGTGAGCAATGGAAAAAAGAATTATCGTGGAAGAGAAAAAAGAGAGAGGGAGGAGAGATGTTGGGAGGAGGAAAAAGCAAACAAGGCGATGAGATGGGAAGAACTTGCGAGCTGCACCGACTGCCAATATAGCAGGAAGAGAGTCGGCGAGGGCACAGTAACCCAATGCGAACCGCAGATCTTGATAACTCCTCATGAAATTGATGTGAGCAGGCTCGTGTTTGAACCAATGCGTGCTGTGCCTAGAATACCTAAGGAAACGTCTGCGCTTATAATTAATGATACTTCAGAGGATTGGAGACAGGGCAACGGGACTTGAATCAAACCTCATGCCATTGCTTTACTTCTAATGTTCCCAGGCTGCACACTCTACTGTAAATAATAAAGGGCAGTTCAGTGCTTTGCCCTTCTCATATTCATTCAAACAGTACAAAGTTAAACCCTTTCCCATTTATATACGTTTACTTTTCAGAAGCTGGGTGCACAGTTTTGATGTGAACAAGAAAAGCAAAAACTAATGATGATTAGGGTTTAATGCAGCAAACTAAAGTGCATTTGAAGATAAGTGAGAAAGACATTGGCTGAGCATCACATGGATCTGCGTGAGAAAGAAAAAAAAAGTTGAAGAAAATAAATGGTGAGAAGACCAAATTAGAGAAAGACAGTGAGAGCACATCCGTATCCTTGGAAGAAGCTAGTCTTTGTTTTTCGATGTGTTAATGGTATGAAGAGAGAGAGAGAGAGGGCTGTAATTGGTTTTCAATTATCCACCATATAGCTTCACAGTGTGTCTCTATTTAGTCTTCTTTTATTAGATAGCCTATCAGAGGAGAGTCTGTCTGCTGGTCTAATCTGCAACCAAGATGGGGACATTACAGCTCATCCTCCTCCCTCTCTCCCTCCATCTTTCATACGTCCATCTATCCTTTTCTTCTCCCCCTTTGTTGTTGGATTTGCAATTCTAAGGCAGGGGAAATCAATCTTCACTACAACAGATATAATTTCAATTTCAAGTTCTTTATTCTTATTATGTGAGCAACAATTACAGAAAAGCAGCCGTTGACAATGAAGCTCTTAGTCCTCAGGCTCCGTCCAACAATGCTCATGCGCAAGACAAAATGTAAGGCTAAAATATAAACAAATAAAATGTAAATAAAATAATATAAATTTGTGTGGACAGTATTGTAAATAAATAAACAGGATTGTAATACATATATATGCATAATAAGAAGTAATACATATATATATATATATATATATATATACACAGAGATGTATACTGTATGTAAAGGTAAAAGGATGGTTTTAAGATAAAGTGACAATAGTGATGAGCTCAAGAGTTCAACAGTGAGATGATTTGTGGGATGAAGCTGGCCCTGCGCTGCGGTACTGTTCTGCCGGACAGCAAGAGGCAGAAGAATTTGAGGCTGGGATTGTATGGGGTCTTCCTGCACCGCTGGGTGTCGTGGTCCTGCATGGTTGGCAGATCTGCCCTCGTGATGTGCTGGACAGTTTTTAAATTGTAGATAAAAATATGACACTTTTTCTTTTATTGTCCATTTTTTTGGCATGCAAGGGAGTCACCTTCCCCAGCAAGCCTCAATCTCCAGAATCTTCCTAATCACAGAGAGAAAACAAGAGAAGAGTGAGAAACTAATCAATCATGTTAACACAGGGTTGCAAACTCGGGAAGATCGGAAAAGATGAAGTAGGACAAAACAAAACTCCCCCAGAAATAATTAACTTGGATGCCCTATTTTGGGTTAAAAAATTAAAATAAAATACAATAGTGAGAGTCACAGCTTGCTGTGACAGCACTACAAAACAACAAAGAAAGAGGGACCTGCCCAATCGCTGGATGTCTTATTATTATGGGCTTTGGATGAGGGCTAATTTAACTGTAACTGTACAAATGGAGATATTACAAATGGGCTATTGTTGCCTTACCTCCAAGCTGCGCTCGTTGAATGAACAGGATGTTTTCCCACCAAGTTTAATAAACCGAGCAGTATGCTTCTTGCTCAACAAAAGTAATTGATTTTAAATCCAAACAAAAGGAGCAGTAAATAGCAGTGGTGGGCCATCAGGGCCAGCAAGGCCTTCTCTGCTGGCCTAAACATCAGAATATAAATTTAATTTTTATATATTTTTTCCACAAATATGTATTAAATTATTCCCCATAGTCTATTCTCTTAATTTCATAGCTTTCCTCTTGGTTGCGCTGCTTCCAGCCTTTATGTTAGAGCTTTTATCCAATCATATTTCAGCCATAATGTGTTGCCAGGGTCCAAGAAATCTGCCCTTAGGCCTTCAGAATCAACAGTGCGGGCGCCTGTAGCTTAAAGTGAATGGAAACCAAACTGTGGCGTTAACCAATCCGGTTTTGAGTTGGCGACACCGGGGCTAGCAGGCATACGATAATGTCAGCATGCTCAATTTGCTCATTTGCTCAAAGGCCAGCATGTTTGGCAGCACATACATCAGCGAGAGCAACTTCTCTACGATGAAGCACGTCAAGTGAAGGGAGAGAAACAGAATGACAGATGAGACACTGTTCCACCTCATGCAGATCAGATGTACAAATGTTGATATTGACATTCAGTGTATTGTGCACCAGCAGGAGAGGCCACAAGTATCTCATTAAGATGTATAGCTGACTGATCCAGCTGTGGGGGAGGATCAGTTGACTTGGAGAACAGTGCATGCTGGTTTTATGGTTTATGTTTATGGTTTTATGTACTGGAATATGAGGGAAGAGTAGAAATACAATAAAAAGATGAATATTAGTTGTTAAACTCAGTGTTGGTGTTTGTTTACATTGAGTTAGGATTTTTGAACCTCCATTTGCATATGAAATAATATATCACTCAGGAATGCAGATGATCTGTTTATGTGTAAAGCTAATTAATAATTAATAATCTAATTAAATGAGTTGAAGAATTAGGACTACTAAATGCATTTGAATATGAAAAATAGAAAGGTTCATAGTCCTGTGGTAGCTGTGTAAAAATATTGAAAAATAGAAATTGGTACAATAAACATTCATTGCCTGTATATATTTAGTTATTTTCATTAAATGAGTCGCTATAGTTGGCTATTTAAATGATGGAGTTATAGTATTCTACTGATGGAAGTGCAGGGTCTCAAAGTGGCCCTCTGGTAGTGAGGACACATTTTTTGTGTCCTCAAAGTTGCCCATCCCTGGACTAGTCTATGAAAATGTTATTTTTGCCATGCTAGCTATGGCTCTAGGGATGGCACACTTCATAACTTTGATCCAGACTGAAATATCTCAACAGCTATTTAATAGATTGCCATGGAATTTTGATCCCCAGAGGATGATTCCTACATATTTAGGTGATCCTGACCTTATATTCACAGGTTAACATTCTAATTTATCCAATACTTGGATTTCTGACTAAATACCTGAAAAACTAATGACATTCCCATCAGTCTCGGCATTGCGTTGTATTAATTGCTAATTAGCAAATGTTAGCATGCTAACATGTTAAAGTAAGAGGATGAAGATTGTATAAACATTATACCTGCTTAACATCACCAATGTTAATATTGTCATGCTAGCATTAGCAGTTAACCAAAAGTATAGCCTTGCAGTGTGGATAGCATGGCTGTATACTTTTAGTATTGTTTCTCCTGATGCGTTGAAAGGCAAAAACAAAACAGAAAACAAATACAAGGACTCTGTCTCTATGTTTTCAACTTTCATCCATGCGTGGATGAAATTATGAATATCCGGCAAATAGCAATTAAATGAGAGCCCTGACTTCCATCCATCCATCCATCCATCCATCCATCCATCCTTCCATCCATCCATCCATCCATCCATCGTCTACCGCTTATCCAGGATCGGGTCGCGGGGGCAGCAGCTCCAGTAAGGAACCTCAATCTTCCCTTCTCCGGGCCACATCCTCCAGCTCCGACTGGGGGATCCTGAGGCATTCCCAGGCTAGTGAGGAGATATAATCTCTCCACCGAGTCCTGGGTCTTCCCCGGGGTCTCCTCCCAGCTGGACGTGCCTGGAACACCTCCCTAGGGAGGCGCCCAGGTGGCATCCTTACTAGATGCCCGAACCACCTCAACTGGCTCCTTTCAATGTATAGGAGCAGCGGCTCTACTCCGAGTCTCTCACGGATGGCTGAGCTTCTCACCCTATCTCTAAGGGAGACGCCAGCCACCCGTCTGAGAAAACCCATTTCGTCCACTTGTACCCGTGATCTCGTTCTTTCGGTCATGACGCAGCCTTCATGACCATAGGTGAGGGTAGGAACGAACATCGACCGGTAGATTGAAAGCTTTGCCTTCTGGCTCAGCTCTCTTTTCGTCACAACGGTGCGGTAAAGTGACTGTAATACCGCCCCCGCTGCTCCGATTCTCCGGCCAATCTCTCGCTCCATCGTCCCCTCACTCGCAAACAAGACCCCGAGGTACTTGAACTCCTTCACTTTGGGGTAAAGGCTCATTCCCTACCCACCAGTTTCCTGCTGAGAGCCATGGCCTCAGATTTTGAGGTGCTGATCCTCATCCCAACCGCTTCACACTCGGCTGCGAACCGATCCAGTGACTGTTGAAGGTCACAGACCGATGATGCCATAAGGACCACATCATCTGCAAAGAGCAGCGATGAGATCCTCAGGTCACCGAACTGCAACCCCTCTCCTCCACGACTACGTCTCGATATCCTGTCCATGAACATCACAAACAGGATTGGTGATAAAGCGCAGCCCTGGCGGAGGCCAACATTCACTGGGAACGAGACCGACTTACTGTCGAGTATCTGGACACAACTCTCGCTTTGGGCGTACAGGGATTGGATAGCCCTCAGAAGTGACCCCCTCACCCCATACTGCCGCAGCCCCTCCCACAGTATCAGATCTTACTTCTCCAGATCCACAAAACACATGTAGACCGGATGGGCGTACTCCCAGGCCCCCTCCAGGATCCTTGCGAGAGTGAAGAGTTGGTCCGTTGTTCCACGACCAGCATGGAATCCACATTGTTCCTCTTCAATCAGAGGTTCGACTACCGGCTGAACCCTCCTTTCCAGTACCTTGGAGTAGACTTTACCAGCCCTGACTTCATGTCATTTCATTCTGTGCTTGGCTCATTTCAGGTGTATTCCCTGTTAAAAAGGGCTTCAAAGTGCCTCATCCTTCTTTCAAACTGCCCTTGTAAGTGTCATTTAGTCTTATCAGACCACTTTGTGATATAGTGTTTCCTGTATATTTCAGTACTTCTCTAGAGTCACAACTGTGAGTCACTCATTCCTCTTTAGATATATCAGCTATTAGTGTACTCATTGCCCAGAACAAGAGTTATCTAGGGGCCAGATTGAGTGTTTCACCAGCGCTCTCTCTCTCTTTCTTTAAACACTGTCTTGTCAGAGCTCTTCACGCTAATCTTCAACAGTTGTATTTGAGCAGGGAGGCGGTTATTCCTCCTGAACACACACTCTCTGACTGACACTGGCATTTGTTAGATTGACAGCAGCATAAGACCGCCCATGTCCTTGTGGGCTTTACTGCCACTGGTTACACACAAGTGCGTTGGCATGCCTCAACCAGACAGATGCTGATGCACACACACGCACACGCACACGCACACGCACACGCACACGCACGCACACGCACACGCACACGCACCATGCTGCAGTAAGCTTCATAGAGCCTCCCTGCAGGGCTCGTTTCCAGAGGAGTGACCGACCTGCCTGGATGCTAATGTTGCCAGTGGCTCTGGAAAGGAAATTATGTAAATCTCTGCGGGTCATAGCATGGACACATACATATCAAGCTTTGTTGTCCATTAACACTCCCCCCACCTGCACTGTACTGTTGCAATAAGGTTTTTTCTTTTTTGGGGGGTTAACAGTTTTCCTTGCATGCATGTCTTTTAATGTATGTGTGATTATTCTATTATGTGATTATTCTCCTACAACTTTGCAACACTCAGAGCAACAGTGCTGTCCTCATACATAATAAATATTATAGACCAAGGTGTGTGCAGCAACTGCACAAATAGTTGATATGCATATTTGAGGTTGTACAGACCACAGTTTGCTCTGAGCCATGTTAATGAATGTGTTGTGTGGACTACGGCGATATTGTTATAATTTCAGTGGAGTGAAACTTTGGACTATTTAGGAGCATAGAAATATAGAATACATTCGTATCACCTTTTAGAGATGTACAGTCAGTGTGCAGTATAAGTTTTACGTTTTCTTGGATCTAACAATGAGAGGAGGACAAATCTCTCCCAGAAGTTCCATTTTCAGGTTTAAACAACAAAGGAAGGAGTTGATCAATGTAAAGCACATGCATTTTACTGTTACTCACTTGGCACCATAGGCAGCGGGTAAAGCTGAGGATAGGGAAGCTATAGGGGGCTTCAATGAAAAGAGATTCAATGATCGCGTGCTAACGTTACATAATTGAAATGCACGTTACTAAATGTTAAGCAAATGCAAGCACAATCATAACATGAATTTAGAATGAACAAATGAAGTGCACACCAAAAGGTTATGGCAACAAGAACAAACAAACCTGTGGATATACAAAATACTGTAGCTGTGAGCAAAAACGGATGTAATGCAGAGCCATTTTGCGTTACTGTGGAAACAGGAATACAAAACTCCAGCTTATAAAAATACAAAGCTTGCGATGCTAACTTATAATATTTATGCAGCTCGTTCAGACAGTGATAAGTTGTAGTTTTGAACCATGAATGGTGCTGTTTGTTGTGAGTAGGTGCAGCTGTGAGCCAATCTTTCATGAATTCATAATATATTTAGCGCTCTGATAGTGCTACGTATTTATGTGAGTGCTCTAAATAATAAATGTATTCTTTGATTATGAAACAGTAGCCTTATGTTGTTGAAGGCTGCATTGTGGAGTTGCTGGACATAAAAATTGCTACTAGTAGCATATGTCTGCATATGAGACGTTTAGGGAACATCGGTAAATTATAGCTTTTACCAATCTCTGTGGTCTACATATATGTGGCGCACAATAATATAGGGAACAATAATTAAGAGAAGGTTTAGCCTTCTCTAGCCCCTGCTTGGCACTTACAATTACAGTTATCTGCAGATGTGTGGGGACTAGTCAGTGAGACATACTGACACTTTCGCAAGCAAACATATTCAAGGGACTGCAGGTTTAATGGTCTCTTTCCTGTTGCATTTTATGTCTCTCCTGACAGACCTCCATCTGCAGCACGTGTTGTGCTTGATACTCGACACTATTAATGTAGCAGCTGATTTTATTTAGTCATTTATCTATTGTTAGTTTCAGTCAACAGCAAGACTAAAGCTGTTTCCCAAATCCATACTACATAGATATTATATACAGTGTATACTATACTAGTTTTCATAGCATACTGTTTTAGCAGTAAATATCAACATACTAATGGGAAATTAAAAAATACATGTGACAATATGGATAATACTGCAAATTAAACATCACAAATAGAGTTTTTGGTTTCCATCATTTTTTTTAGTGGTTTCACTACCGCACACAATTTTTTTCAGCCATAAGATGCTCCTCCATTTCTTACGTGCAATGCATTATGGGAAAGTAGTATGCTGTACATCAACAGCAGTCCTTGTTGACCAAAGCGATAGTGTTTTTGAGCACCAGAGTCCCTTTAGAAAACAAATTTTGTTTCATAACCAGTTACAATGCGTTAACAAGCTATAATGTTTAACAAGTTCATTATCTTTAGTGTCAGCATAATTAGTACAAAAGCAGTGGTTATCAACAATCTTTTGGGCAACTGCCCCCTATCTATTTTCCAGGTCCCTTACTGCCCCTATCAATTAAATGTTGGCAACAGTAATTGTCTTCCCTGAATATTAAAATTGATTATTATTCTTTGTTATATCATTCAAAAATAAAATTTGATTTAACTGGACTGAAATATCATGATCATAAGTTTTATCAGGGAGCAAAAAAGCCATGTGAATAGATATTACTGCCACGCCTCTCGCCAGTGTGAACATTAAGTATTGGGTTCTGGTATGAGCAAGTCTGGTTATTAACAAATATTATATATGTTAATATATGATTATTAGTATTAATAAAACTATTAACTGGCACAACAATGAAGTAGGTGCATTAGCTATATAATATGGCTATTAGAAGGAATTATTATCAAAAACATTATTAATGTTTATATTTAATATAATTATTAATTATATTAATTGGTAAGACTTAATTTACATTAAGCCACCTCAAGGGCGCACCACCTCTGTCAGAAACTCTGAATCAGATGAAAATGACAGGCAGTAGTGTCATAAAATATGCAAGAGAAATCTGATTAATAATTAAATTAATAAATGTAGATGTTGGCAATTGAACAACATTAAAAAAAAACAGCATGTATATTCCGAAAAACATTTATTAATAAGATAATAAATGTAAAAACACACTATCTAATATGAAGCAATCAAAAGGGAATATTTACACATATGTGCGTGTATGTATATGCAAAAGAGATAAAGTGTGTGGGGATGCGTGTGCCTGTCGGGGGCGCGCCAAAAAAGAGTGTGTGGTTTTGTGATCGTCTCTACATGCTTCTGTGTATGCATGCAGAAATGTGTGTAGAACAAAGGGGACATATGAAGCGGGAGCTTTGAGTCCTTATCTGTGTGTATTGCTATGTAAAAAGGCAAATTCACAAAATATTGTGAGATGGTAATGTGTATGATAATGGTGCCGGGTTAAGAAGATGGTTAGTGTGCATGCAACTCTGTCTGTGTGTACAATACTAACATATCACCTGGTGAAACAACCTAAGGTTACCCATTAGGTCAATACAGCAGATTACAGGATACAGTTCGGTCAGTAAAAACAAAATCAACACATATACATACATTTACAACAATATAGCAGTTTTATTGTTAACGTGTAAAGTAAATAATGTGTGCTAAATAATATGCTATGCCCAGTGGAGGTTCAGTTCATGAATGTTAAGGATACTTAGCTCTCAGCTCTTAGCTTAGCAAATCATTTGAGAGGAAGGTAAGCGGGCTTTGTTGTGCGGCATGCTGCTGGCCCAGTCGTTGTGTCTTTGTGTTGTTTACAGATAATCAGCTGTGTACAAGATGTAGGAGACCGTCCCTCCAGATTGTTATCTTGCAGAATGCAGTTAGCTCCTTGCTAACTACTTGTTACTCTTATTGTGAAGGCTAGCTGTATACTAAACTTGTTTACTTTGGATAGCTCACTTCCTCTGCCATTAAAGAAAGAGTTCAGTGATCAGAGAGCCATCCAATGCGATGACGTGCTTTCCCCTGGGCCGATGCTGCGTGGCACTTACATGTAGGTCCATGGAGGGAGAGATCAGAGCAGAAAGAGAGCAACACATGGCTCTGTTTTGGTTTCATCAGCTGAGTATTCACACCTACTTGTGAAAAGTGACGTGAGGTTGCAGGAAGTGAGGAAGGGTCTTGACACAATGGATCATGGAAAATTGAGTCCAAAAAAAGTCCAAATTTGCGGCCGTGACCCGTACACGCTAAAGCCGTCGGATTATATTGAGGATTTAGATTCATTACCGCCGATTGAATATCCGGATATTGTGAACTACCTTGTGCTACAAACGTCGTGGGCAACCAATGCACAAATGAAGGCATACAAGAGCTTAGATGCTTATAATTTCTTTGTTTCTGGCTGGGTTGGTAGTCTTCTTACCAAACCACTGAAAGATGACAGGGTGCTCGTCCATGCCACTGTAAATCACTCTCAAAGAGCTCGAGATACATCGCTTAAGCCGTGGTTTGTGAGTGAGAAGAGCGCCGATGTTATCCTCGCACACTGTGATTGTATGGCTGGATTAAGCGAAGCATGTTCTCACATTGGTGCTTTGCTTTTCGCAAGTGAAGTAGTCTCAAGAATAAGCCAAACAAAAACATGCACAGAAGAAAAGAGCAAATGGCTGCCATCACATGTAAAGAAAGTGCCTTATTTACCAGTCAGCGATATGGAGAAGTAAGGTCTTACAGTGTTCGGGTATATCATAAGCACAAATGTTTAACGTAAACATTGAAAACATAGCTTTAGCATGAGCTCTTACCAGATATAAAGTGGACGCCACACACACGGGTGAATTGTGCTTTTTCTTCTGTTAAATCCTCATAAGTTATGTTGCTAAACCACAGCGTACGGCGTTCGGTAGACAGCAATTCATCCCTCTTTTGTGGATCGTTGTTTTTGATGATTTTAGGAAATCTAAAGAACCGTTTCTCTGGGTCACGAGTAGCGTTATGACCACAATTATACACTGAGCACACGATTGCCATTTTCTTTCAATCTTAGACGTTTAAATACAAAGAAAATTATGAAGCGTTGCAGCAACTCCCACGCCAACGGGCGCCGTCTTGGTTGTGTATATCATCTAACATGGCTGATTTACGGGTTGGGACGTAAGCGTGACGTCACATGCACACGATCTATAGCTCAATCTCCCTACTGTGAGGATCCCAACACAATGGTTAGAACATTGCCTGTGACAAACAAGAAGCAATTAAATCAATTCATCTATGGATCGTTACACCCTAACTGTAAAATAACTGTTTACCAGCAGACAGAATCTTTAATGTTCAAGGTTAATTTATTGTCATTGTACAAAACTAGGTTGTGCAATAAAATGCAGTTGAAGTTCCTTTCTGCTACATAGGAAACACAAAAAGCTAAACTATTTGTTATGGTGGAGTGAGGAGGATGGGTTGATGAGTCTCACAGCCTGAGGAAACAAGCTGCTCTGTAGTTTGGAGGTACGAAAGTGGATACTTCTGTATCACTTGCCAGGTGGCAGCAGTGTGAACAGGCTGTGGCTGGGGTGGATATTGTCTATTAATATCTTTTGGGCTCTTCGCAGGCACTTCTTCTCACCAATGCTACTAATGATTGGTAGATAACATTAATGTTCTGGGCCGTTTTAATCACATCCTGCAGAGCTCTACCATCCTGGGCTATGCACTAACCATGCCAGTTTGTAATGTTTCCCGTTAGGATGCTTTATTTTGCTCCTCCGTAAAAGTGAACAAGAACTTGTCAGGGAAATTTTACGTTCCTAAGTTTCCTTAAGAAATACAGTAAGCTTTTTTCACCAAGATGGAAATGTGTGATGACCATGTCAGGCTGTTTGTGATGCTGATTTCCAGAAACTTAAAACTGTTCACTTGCTCCACCTCAGCTACATTGAAGTAGACGGTCGTGTGTGTTCTCTTCATGTCAGGGATTACAGAGTGGGCTGAGCACACAGCCCTGGGGGGCTCCAGTCAGACTATCTGGTGAAAATAGTGAAGCATTTAGCTGCTAAAAAGCCAGAAGTTAAAGGGTGAAGATATGTTAATGTTGTGATCGACTTGTTCTGCAGTCGCTAAGTGGCCAAGTAATGGAAACATTTCCTGATGATGATATTTCACTCAAAAATAAAAATACATATATATTTATTTTAAATCTGGTAGATGTTGATATATTTCATAGCATGAGTGAAGATTTTGACCTTTTGGTGGCCCTAGAGGTTAAGCTAGCAATAGCTAGATTCATCCTCTGGGGACCATACTTGTGTCTTTACCTAATCTCATGGCTATCCACTTAATAGTTGTTGAGATATTTCAGTCTGGACCTAAGTGGTGACTGACGGACTGAAATTGAAGATTTTGATATTTGACAGCGGACAATAATCCTGCACTGGTTCCTACCACAGCAACATAAAAGATATATCCAACAGAAAGTAACATTAACATTTCATTCTTATCCCGAGCCCTTGTGTTACGACCCGGCTCCTGGAGGGAGTAACATAAAACCAGATGGTGGTGGTTAACAAAGATATTTATTAATATTATTTGGAACAATTGACAAACTCTATGCGTTAAAGAAATCAAAATAGAACAAAAGAATGGCTCTTAACATGAGCGCAATAAGGCATCACAGCCAAACTAATGAAAATAAACCCCAACCTAAACAACTCTGTTGATACACACTATTCACATTAAACGCATAAACAGCGTCGGAGCACCTAGCGTGCCTAACAAAGAACTCTGAACAGCTTGCTCAGCAAATTGATAAGCCAAACTATCACCCTCTAAGGGTTTCGAATATCACTAGTCCAAGATACAATATACAATATGCAATATACAATATGTTAAAGTCTCGGAACCAAACAACATTGTACATGGGTGGCTGACAACACCAGCCTCGACTATAGAGCTGACCAGGCAGTTGTAGCTTCTGGTCTCCATGGTGCGCCTCGGATTGGAGAGCTGGAATAGGTACCCTCCAATCAACCATATCGGTACCATACTGTACTGGTACCGTCTTTACCATGTGGGACGATGTGAACAGCGCTGTGGCCAATCAGGGTCCGGGGACCACACATCTTAATTACCATAAATAATAGGGAAACAAAGGGGCATGCATACACAGAATACCCCCGAAGATTAATGAGGCCGATTATGCTGTGTTGGCTGCATATTTTAATGGTCAGCAGTTTTTGAGTTTTTCTTGTTTATCTTTGAGTGAAATATTATAAATCTGTTTATGTATCTGTTTTATCTATAACATCACTGGAGGGATATTACGTTATTGAAATGCAGTATTTTGCTTATTAATGCGACAGGTTGAGAAGCTAAATAAAACTTCTGAAGCTGAGGACACTGTTTGACCAACCAGGACCGTGCAATGTATGATTCTGCAGATTCAAATTCATTTGTCTTGCAATTTGTCATTAAGTATTTACATAAAAAGTCTACATTTCGTCATAGTTCATATTGTCAATGTTGAAAAAAGCCTTTGAAAAAAACCTGTCCTAGTTTTAACCACTTCTACTAAGTGTGAGGACTGCCACCTCCTCTTACTCCTCTTACAGACTGATTGGGAATATATGAAAGTTGTGAGCCTAATTGAGTGTTTTACGGAGAAAACGATGGCCTACTGATAGCAGACACCTTCTTGGAAATGTATCAAATAAAAAGAGGAGTAAAAATCAACATATCTCAGTAGGAATTCAAATTTCTCTATGCATTATTGAAAAGACGGTGGTTCCTGGCAGGGCTGTGTAAGACCTTCTAGTTCAATAGCAGCCCCAGCATCACACATCACACTTTCTAATGGGAAATTCTAATGAGTGCAGATATTTAGAATACATCAACCCAAGAATGCAGCGCAATTACTCATTAGATTGGGCACGGTAATGGAGAAAAATAAATGATTTTTACACTGCTAACATTAAATCATGGGAATCAGCCTCCAAACAACTTTTTAATAGCACCCCCTTTCCATGAATATTAATTATTCACAGTTATCTATGCATAGCTGAGTATGAACATTTCTCTTTCAGCTACATCTGATGTGCTTTCAAGGAGCTCATGTAAATGAATATTCTTTAGGGCATTCTTTTCCTGCAGTGGTTTGTTATGCATTTACATGTTGGTCGGTCCTGCCTCCTCTCTGTTGGAGCATTAGGTGCTTTGTTTTACAACACATCTGAATTTTTTGTTATATATATTTTCTTTCCTGAGCTGCTTCTTGCTAGTCTGGCCTCAGACTCAACCTTCAATATACAACTTCTTGAAGTATTACTTAATAACCTAATAGTTTTACATTTTTAAATGCAGCTGGACTTTTTTTTTATCATTTCTATTAAATTTCTGAACAACTAAAGTTGTTGTTCGCAGCATATAGCATATTGTGAGAAATATAATTCAGCTTATTTTTCACAGCTCATTGACTCCTGTTCAGTAACCAGCTCCATCAAAATTCCATCAAATATCCTGCTGGCAGATATTCTTGTCAATCTGAAACCATAATCCATCACTGCACAGTCTGGGGTGTTATTTTTCTGAAGAGAAATTGTTTCCTTGTTTCTTTGTAAAAAATCACAGCAGTGGCAGTCAGACAGAACAACTCAGGAAAAAATATAAAAATATAATTTGCATACGAATGGATAACTGGTAACTTTCATATTCTCTCTTTTTTTTGCTGAAAAATAAGGGCAATGGCGCAGTTTGCTTTATCTCTCTTGCAAAGGTTTGGAGTCCCCTGTTATCTCTCTCACACACACACACACACACACACACACACACACACACACACACACACACACACACACAGTTAGGATTTCATGGCATTTGATCAAATTGGAATAAATGATCGGCTTATGGAATTCACATATTTTCGAATCCCTTATTGAATCTAGTTTTGGGCTTAGCTTTTACCATATATTTTTGGCTGTGAAGGCACAATCAGTAGAGTGGCATGTTCACAACCAGGTACAACCTGAAAATGAGATGAGCAGTAAAAGACTTAGGATGTTTATCCATTATGTATCTGACACTAAAATAACAACTGTAAACTTTTATTTCCCTGCCTTGAACTACAAAACCACAGTCCACTCTCAATTGTGTTGTTAGAGAGTTGTTTGTACTGTGTACTCCTGTGCCCTCACCTCAGAGACGGCCTTTTAAAATCTGCAGACTGATTTTATCACGACGGAACTTATCGGAACTGAAATAGCTTTTAAACTCAACCAAAACTAAAACTATGTTCTTCTCCCCTGGGGGAACAAATGTTCCAACCCTCTCTATTATTACTCTAGAACAGGGGTATTCAACTAAAATTCTAAGATTTAGAGAACATTTCCGCGAGCAAAGGTCCGGAGCATCATAATGTCCAACTTGCGTAATCAATTAGCTATATATTGAAGTACGCTAATAGCTGTATCAACGTCTGCACATAATCAACAACTTACTGTCAAATCTAATAAAGAAAGTACAATTTAAAAACATTTAGATAATATTTATTGTCACTTTGAACATTGAACTATACAGATATATATAATACTGTAGATATGTATAATGTTCTTCTCGGGCTGCATTTAAAAATAAAATTGAGGAAATAAATAGCTTTTGAAAAATTGTGCATCTTAAAATAAAGTGCTTAATCTTAGAAAAATAAAATAAAGTGTAGCAGCAGCTTGAGTTTCCCTTTTTCTTTAACTGTTTCACATCTTGATTTTACAGTCTCAACCAATGTTAGAATAAATCAGTCTCAACACAGTTTAACAATTGAACAGTTTAACCCAGGCTAGCACATCCTGGGTTAAACTGTTCTCTGTGGCTCATGATGCTGACAGGTGGCCTATTTGCTTTATTTTTGTCACAAATCAAAATCACATTCGCTCTGAGTGCTTATTTTCTGTGCCCTCAGTTCAGATCTGAGCATATGAGACACTGGTTTTGTGCGCCCAGTGGGAAGGATGAACATGAATGAGTCCATTCTGGGTTGAAAGCTCAGTTGACTTTTCTCTTCTTGGAGAGCGCCATGAGTAGTTATTGTTCTCTCCCTGTCTGCCGCTCACTTGTCTCTTCGTCAGTGTTTCTCTCCCTTTCTCCGCCTTCTCTCCCTGTATCGCTAACCAGTCTTTCCGCCTGTCTCTCGCCTCTCGCCTGTCTGAATTATTCAGAGTTGCAATGTTTGCCGGTTGGAATGCACAGATTTGATTGGCTGCGTAGCATCACGTGGGATGGCTTAACTCGCATGTAATTGGTCTGTGAGTTTTCTGAACCGCTAAACCAGTGCCGTAAAAATGAGTGTGGTGATTCTCTAGTTCACTCCTCTCCTGTCCTCCCCTCTGTTTGTGTGTGTAGGTGTGTGCGAAGCGCCGCCTTTCGTGATACAGAGCGGAGCTAATGTGAATGCGCAAAGCTAAATTCGCCGTTAAAATAGAAGTACCGGGTCTGGGTCTCGGGTCTCGGGACTCGGACCGCGGTCCGCCTATTAGTGACCCCTGCTCTAGAAGGTGTTTCAATTCAGTACATTGACAATTACAAATACTTAGGAATTAGGTTGGACAAAAGGTTAACACATATCTCGCAAACAAATTAAAACTCACACTGGGTTTTCTGTACAGACTAAAATGTTGTTTTTCCATGGCATCAAGAAAACGCTCAGTTGGCCTTTTACTGTTGACGATTAATTTTGGTGATACTATTTATAGGTTTTCCTAACTGTCCACTTTGTCCAAATTTGACCCCACTTATTCCAGCTTTAGGACCCATCATTGTACCTTATACAACATAGTAGGAGGATTGTCGAGGTAACGTGATCGTCCAGTGATCGGAGGGTCGGTGGTTCGATCCCCACCTCCTGTGTTGAAGTCGCATGTTGAAGTGTACTGAGCAAGATACTGAACTCCAAATTGCTCCCGATGGCCTCGCCAATGCTTTGTTAATGCTTATCCCTACTGACGAGCTGATGTATGGTAGCCACTAACTCTGTGTGTGAATGGGTGAATGCTGACATGTGTTGTAAAGCGCTTTGAGTGCTTGCTATATAAATGCAGTCCATTCACCTTTTACCATTCCTCCTCTGTATGCAAGGTTTCTGGGTGGGGGATTGGAGATGGTCAGATAGATGACTGTGGTTCGAGGTATTTTGTTATTGTATCCATACGGTAGTTTGTTTACGTGGCAGCCTTTTTAGTGTAATGGGGACATTTGTGAAAGGCATTGTGTTTAAACGATATTCTCTGGCCTTATTGTGTTGTCTTAGACTTGTTTTCCTTTTGACTGACTTCAGATGTCACGGTGGAACCTTTTTCTAAAGGGGGTGGGAATATGACGCCCCTCCTACTGTCTTGGAGGCTATGCTGGCCAACCTCAGCAGGCTGTAAAAGTTGGCCCAAGGATTCACTCTGTCTCTCTCTTTCTACAGCTGACATCCATCCTGCATCATTGCCTTTTGGTTTTGCAGCTTTCACACATCCACACACTGTGTGCATTGTTGATATTGCTGATTTCCAGACCTCATTCTTCATTTGTGTTAACCTTCGTTTAATAAATTAGGTTTTTTAAGTATAACCTTGGGTGGACTCCCATCTCGTCACTTTGTGGTATTATCATAACATAAACTAATGTGCCAGTATTAGCTTGTATCAGCTGTATCTCATATTGCCTGAAAACTCCGCATTTCATTTTATGATGCTGTAACACAGATAAAAGAGAGGAAAATGGAGAGCGATAATGACCCAGTCATTGCTTTTAAATCATATATCTGATCTTTTATATGTAAAGTTGACTTTACTAATATAAATGTTCAAATAGTAAAACTAAGTATTTATATGTAGATAAATAGTAAATATTTCTCATTATAATATTTAAATGTAAAATTAGTGACATTTTGTTTACAAGCAACATATGCCACTAGAACAAGAGTGGCATACCATCAGATGCTATTTGATCTGGCTGTCTCTGTCAGCCCTGACGTTTTAACTCAATAGCTCACTTGTTTTGGTTTGCTACTGATGGATCATAAAACCAGTCGGCTTTACCTCTCAGCTTCTGCTTTGTTGTCAGTTTTGACTTTCCACCATCTTCAGATATCTGTGGATGGAGGAGTTAAACTAGTTTGCTACAGTGATACAAAGAACTCTTTTTTAGGATTTTACGGAGTACAGACACACCATCCTCATGAATAATGCATGAGAATAAGCTTGGAAATTAGTGAAGTGTTCCTTTAATTAAAACAAAGCCCCTGTCTCATTGTCTCTACTGAAATAGATAGCTCCTATTTGTGTTTAAGTGTGTGTCCTGTTTAACTCCTCCTGTGTGTGTGTGTGTGTGTGTGTGTGTGTGTGTGTGTGTGTGTGTGTGTGTGTGTGTGTGTGTGTGTGTGTGTGTGTGTGTGTGTGTGTGTGTGTGTAAGGGAAAACATTGAAAGAGGCAGAGAAAGGCCCATAAATTGTATTTTCTAATTAAAGCTTTATGTTGTTGACTTTCAGGGAGTCGCTGCTTTCATGGATGATTACATACCTAAATGCCTCTGCTTGATTTATAAATTCATTTGTAGAACAGAGATGTAGATTTAACTTTTCACATTTCCTATACAGTTTGTAGATAAATACCAGCACTACTGTCAAAGCTTAATGCGTTTACAAACTTATATTACTGCTGCTTTTATCCCTCTGACAGTAGTGGAGAGTACACACAGTACACATGGTTTCTATTGAGATATTTCAGGAGGAAAATAGCGGTGGCAGGCAGAGAATAAAGATGTGCTCTGGCTTTAGGTATTATTAATATTATAAACTATTGTAAAGTTAACCATACTGACTGCTAATTCCAATATTCAAAAAAGTCCAAATTGTCACAATCAAATGCCAACTTATAAAGCAGAGAAGGAAAGATACAAGACAAGTATTCTTGTGAAATCTAACCACATTCTTGCACTCAAGATGGCAGAAAAAAATGACTTTGTTTCTATCAAGTAAGACGGTGTATTTATTCGAAAAGGACAGATTTCTTGTTCATATTTGCAAGCAGTTAATTTGGGCAAACATGTAATGCAAATTCTTAAAACAATCAGGGAAACTTACAGACTGGAAAATACAACAGAAAGCACAACATCATATTGTCAAATATGCCACAGAAAAGTGAAGGACGCTCTTTTGGTAACCTTCCTAGCCACACTGCAAACTGAACTCCAAAGTAAAGATCGTGAAGTTGCCCATGGCGTTGGTCAACATCCTTCCTAACCTCCTCAGTTTGAAGTTTTGTGGCCACAATAAAAATGTCACATTGCTTCTGTCTTTGTTCTTGTCAGACAAGAGTCAAATTTCACATGGCCAGGTCCTTGTCAGTCACACATAAACATAAGACATTTTATTTATTAAACAACAAATACTGTGCTTTGTCATGTGAGGGCCCAAAGAGAAGACAGAGACGTAGGGGCCCTCCTGTACATTCATCCCGCTATATCATCAGAAAGTCCATATTAGGGATTTTTAATGGCCAAAGTCATTGTGTCATCGTTGGTGTGGATTTGAAAACTATTATCTTTCTAAAGTGGTTGGAGTTTGTGGACTAGCCCAGGGCTCCCAGCAGAGATCAGCGGTCATTCTGTGAGCAGCGATTTAATCTTTTATTTAAAGAAAAAAGGTTCTATTGATTTGGAATATGAATGTGAATGTTGTTGGGAAAAGTTCAGCGAGGAAGATATTTTCTCTCGTCATATATTTCCTGTCATATATTCTCAAGCTTCTTCTAGCTCTTTCCTGCTTTCCCCACCACCATCTAAAATCAAAGCAATTCCAGTGTAACAATGATTTTTATTTGCTATCAAGACAAATAAGCATCAGCATCTAACCACAACCTCTACCAATGACTTTAGCCTCCAGAGCAGCTCTCAGTCTTAGAAATGTTTGCACCATTCTAGATTTATCTTTAAGTCCTAACTGCCACTGTATCTCCATTTACTAGCATAACAGCATGTAGTGAAGTGATTGGCAAACTTGCATAACATTGACCCTTGTTATTCAAACCTGTTCTCCCATTTCTCTGTGTATATTTGTTTTAGTTTAACCAGGATGCGCTTCACAAGCTCCCATTGCTCCCTGAGTCAACATGGGTGATTGTTGAGGGGTTTAAACAACCCTCCAAGCAATTTGTTGCCTGGGATGAATTAATCTAATGAATTGGTTTGAGTCAATTAGATCGAAGGCTGCAATTCTATGTCTTTTTTTATTTGGTATGGCGTGCTAAGTGCACACCTTGTCAGCTGATACCGTTAAAACCCTCACCACCATGGGAGAAGCAGCAAATAAATAAAACTTAAAGGCCCCTCTTCACCTCCGCCCGCTGTTTGTCTCAAGCTCCACAACTGCTGTTTAATATCGTGCTGTGATGTTTGTGTGCATGTGAGCGAGGAGCTCTTGTTATTGTGATTGATGGTAATATGTTGTGCGCCGGGTTGAGAACCAAGAGATAATACCGGTTAGTGGCAATATTGCTGCAGTCAGACAGGCAGAGTGATGGTCATTAGCAGACAATAATGCACAACAGCAAACACACATGCACATACACACTGGAGCTGTGCCTTTACAGCACATTTACATAGCACTCTCATGTCATTTACATTCACTTTCATGACCTTTAAGGCTTCTCTCAGAGAGGTATCACAAAGATGAAGTAGATGGGAAAATAACTAGTGTTAGAGGAAAGAAGTCCAAGAGTCTGGACCTCCTCACCAACATCGTAACTTCAGTACAGTTGAGTAGCTATTGGAGTCTTAGCAGGTTCAACAGAATTCACTGGAGACGATCAGAATCCGATGCAGTAGAGTTTATTCTTCAAACACAGAGATAAACCCGAGCTGGCTCCGGAGCCAAACTGAAAACAGACTATCTGTGCTTGTTCTTTTATAGCCCAAGTGCCCTACCCTCCTTGGTTAAGAACAATGTATTCTCCACCCACTTCTTAAAATAATTTTGCCAGCACTTTTCCTAAATAAGGCTATCACTACTGGGGTGATCCCTCCTCCTTGGCTAGGCTTCTGACACTAGCATTTTTGGAGCTTTTGGGGATCTTCCATATTTAGGCTCATGTTGAGCTCATCCATTAGTTTCTGAGGTTCTTCAGGCCTCATCCTGGTTACTTGCACAACGTCTACTTTTAACATTAGATATAGATACAATTAATATACTGAATACATTGATTACCCTTTACTGTATTATATTATATTGCACGGCAGAGTATTCATTGGATAAATGTACTACAACAACAGTCTTTAAATACAGCTCAGCTTCTCAATGGGCTGATAGTAGGAGATTAGTGGTGCCACCTTGTCCATTTAAGAAAGGTCAGTCTCAAGCCTTTTTCCCACTGGACAAACACCCACTAACATCTGCCTTTTGTCTTTAGTAGAAAAGGTTACAATCTGCATTCATTCCCGGGACAAATTACAGTAGCCTACATCACTACAATGTGATGCGCGTTGATGTGAATATATAATAAATAAAATCAACTGGGATTTGGATAATTATAATTTATTAACGTACAAAACATACAATTAATAAGTTCTACTCAAAGCCAGCAGACTCCATTAACGTTAACAGTAATTTTAGCTCGTTGATCATGGTAAAACACATACAACCTCGACAAACAAAAGGGTTAGGGTTAGGTGCTTTATAAAGAGTTGCGATGTGGAACAACTGTGTTAAAAAAGTTAACTACGACTCCCAAGGTGCATTTCAGCAAGAAACATTTTATCACCAAATGAAGCAGGATTGTTGTGAGTTATATTAAAAAAGGTAGAAAGCCTCTCGGGCTTCTATTGTTTTTAATTTAGTTATAAATAACTAAATCAACTAACTAACTAAAGAGGTTGGTGGAAGAATGCAAGAGTGCAAGGCCCTAATAAGTACAAGAAATACACACATGTATATGATGTGTGTGTGTTTACATGAATGTAGGGATCAGTGTCAGTCTCAGTGTGAAACTGTCAGCAGCCATGGACCCCCTGCTACGGAATCTTAGCTGTGGCGTGTTTGTTGGAGGCGGATGTGGTGACGGCAGCTGTTAGTGCGGCGGTGCATCTCGGCAGTCTGCTGCTGTTGTGGTGAGGCTGCTTTCACTGTGATGAACAGCTGATGACACAGCAGCTGAGAGGCAGGGAAGGGGAGACAGAAGAGCTAGGGGGGAAGCAGAAGAATGGTGGCTTATGAGGGGATGTATGATGAATAGGCTGGGCAACAGAGATCAGAAGAAGAGGCAGGGTATGAATACATATGTGTGTGTGTGTGTTGGGAGGAGGTGTTTGTTGCAGATGGAGGCAAGAAATGACTCAGGACTGTTATCTTATCAGAAGAGCAGACGTGAAAAGTTGTGGCTCATAATGAATTTTTATACACCTGAGAATAATATTTGGATAAGGTAATCTACCTAAGCTCAACAGTTTATATGCTAATTGAAATGTTCATGAGTAATGTTAAATGTTCTATACATGGCGTCAGAGCATTTATATAGCAGCAAACAACCATTTTCTTTGTAAATATATAGTGTAGCAATGATAATATAGTCACTCTTCCTCTGTGTGTGTTGTGTAATCAGAGCTTCTAGCCACTTCAGTCACACATGCATGTTGGTGCAGGTGATCCTGTGTGTACAGTATGTCCCACAGGCAAATGGCCGCTGCTATGCACTGCGTTCATGTGGCGGTTACCAATGCTAAGGCTGTAGCGTTGTAGCGGAAGCATTACGACTTCCCTCCGGTTCCCTCTCAGGTTAACACTGTCAGCACTGTTACCGTTGTTAGCACTGTTAGCTGCTAGCCTCCGGCTCAGCCATCGCCATGTTGAGAGCCGTATGGAGATATCCTGGCCCAGATTCCGATTCATAGATATGCTCTGAATGTCAAATTTAGCCCCTCTTAGGTGAAAGAATTGTAAAAAAAATAAAATAAAATGATTAGGGGGGTGGGTTTCAGAAAAGGGGAGCATTGGAGGATCTTTGAACTTTTTCTTGTCCTACAATTTTACTGTCACCAGTGTAGAGAGACAGGAAGAGGTCCCCAGTGGGAATCTAAACCATGGACTTTGAACTTTTAGATGCACCTTAATAAGTCGACCAGGACATCCTAACATACTGATTTTAGCAGGTAGCCTATAATGTTTACCATGTTCATAAGTTTAGTGTATTGTTATGAAATCAACAACACAGATTACTGTTCAGGCTAAATGGAATGTTATTAGCTTTCCAGCTACTCTGTCATGACCCAAAGTAGTAGACAAATTAAGATTTGACCTGCTGATGGCACCAGATGAAAAGTTAAGGGATCACTACAGTTATTACAATTCATACTAAGAAGGATATTCTTTTCTGTTCCAAATGACATGCTGTTTATTAAAATAGTTATTATGGCTGTTCAATGAAAAGTCAGGGAATAAACAAAGTTATAGGATTCATCCTCTGAGGACTTTGAATGTTTGTACAGAATGTCATTACAATCTCTCCAGATGTTAAATATTTCCCTCTGCACTTTGCAAGCTAGCTAACAGCTGACATTAGTACAGTCGTATGTTGGCTGTTTTCACATTAACATAAACCACACAAAAAGCAAAAATTGTACATTGTGCTTGATAAACACACCTTCCGTAAAGTGGGGGGTCCAAAGAAAATGAAGGGGAGAGCCTTGTTTTCTATTTAGAAAAGTGAAACTTACTGTTCACCACCCCTCCCGACCCGAATCATTTTTGTACAGTCCCTAAGAAATGTAAAAGGTCTCCCTGCTATTTTCCTGTATAAATTATGGGTTTATATTATTGAAAAAAGTGTTTCATCTTG
This sequence comes from Cottoperca gobio, assembly GCF_900634415.1. Lineage (NCBI taxonomy): Eukaryota > Metazoa > Chordata > Actinopteri > Perciformes > Bovichtidae > Cottoperca > Cottoperca gobio. The sequence goes on from NC_041373.1 coordinate 2,276,791, forward strand.
CTGTGATACAAGAACCAGAAAGAGTGGTAACAATGTAATGATTTAAATGTGATAAACAATTATAGGCATGAAACCCCTTGAAAGTAGCCTGCACTGTGAGGAGGTATACATTGAAAATGTCAATATATGTGTAGATAGAGGATGATTTCTCCTCAGCCCATCTTCTTCAGTGTGTGTGTGTGTGTGTGTGTGTGTGTGTGTGTGTGTGTGTGTGTGTGTGTGTGCGTGTCTTCTCTCTGAAGTGAGTAATAATGATGGTGATTACCATAAAAGAGACTAAATCTGGCTCTGACTAATACGGCAATACCAATATGGGAAGGCCAGCTGCCAAGTAACTCATTCACCAAAATGACAAAGTCTACAAATATGAGTGTTTTTCTATATTTTTTGTTTCTATCTCAGCCACAGATTACCCGGGGCAAGTTTATATTTTGATAAGGATGGTGGGAAATTTAATTTTGTGTGTGTACGTGCGAATGTGTGTATCTGTACAGTGGAAGCAGAGAGAAGTTATTGTCAGTGGTGGATGGCATGAGAGTTCAGTTTGGAGAGTTCAAGGGTCAAGCTACTTTTATGTGAACCTTTGGGGCTCAACATAGCAGCGGCATGTAATTGTATAGAATCAACAATTACATTACCTTTGTTTCTTTAAAAAATGTTTTAACTTATTTTTCTACGTTTTTTAACCCATCCCTAAAAATTTTACATTTTGTACTGCTAATTTGCTAATTTCAATGTTTTGATATGTCTCCCCCTTCCTACATCTGGCCTCCACCCTGCAACACCTTCAACTTCTCCACAGCACATATGTCAAACATACATGCACTTGTTTTAATGCTGACATTGATGATCTACCCTACATTGTTTTTGTGTTAACCTTTGTTTAATAAAATGTTTGTTTTAAGTCTTGTGTGACCTTGTCACATTCACTAAGCCAGTTTGTGATACTGTACATTTATGTAGTCATATATATTTATACTCTAGTAGCTCATGGTAGTTTTGTATGCACTTCTATGTCCAGAGTTAAACTCTTCAGGAATGTCCTAATTGAAGGTCTGGTAACATTATTTGGTTGGTGACACAGACAGGGCAAAATTGCCAAAATGGCCATGCCCATCTTGGGCGCGGTCCAATATATTGGCAAAGCTGTATCTCCGTGACCGTTTGACCTAGGAGGTTGCTTGACCACTCAAAATGTGCGCAATGGCCAAATTATGGGGTGTTTAATAATACATTTTGATTACCCAATATCAATACTTTTTAAGATATTTACAAAAAACTGTATTTAGCATGTTACGAGCTTACAAAGTACATACACAATGACACTATACTTCTGTTTGTACCTTGCATTGTCAAATCTCTCAGGATTGGATATAGCTCATCTAAAAACAAGTTCCAGTAGCTTTCTCATTACTGGACTGGCCGTTTCTTTCCACTCGGTGAATAATTTCTTTAAGTCTGCATGTAAGGCTTTTCTTTTTTCCCAAATCTGTTTGAACACTGCATGATCAACATCTAGTGCTTGCTGCATTTTATTTTCCATGCCCTCTACTAGCTGGTCACGACTGTTGTCCTGGGCAAGGTAAAACTCCTCAAACATAAGAATTGTCATCACCTCTGATACAAGACTCATGCCCTCCAGTCATGACACTATTCTCCACCACAATTTTGCCAAAGGCTTCTGTTTCAATTAGAGCCAACTTCCCAAGGCAGGCAATTAAAATCTTCTCCATGTGAAATGGTCCCATTCCAAGGAATATGTTGCAAAACTGATCTGGCTTCAAGAGCTGGATTTCTTTGGCGATTGCATATACTCCTTCATCACACCACAGTGCCCATGAAATGGCATTTGTCTATGCACTGGAGCTACTCAATGAATGCAAGAATTACGGGTTTGGTCTGGATGCAACATACTGTACAAGTGAGGATGTAACAGAGATATAGCTTTGGCAATATATTGGACCGCGCCCCGGCCCATTTTGGCAATTTCGCCCTGTCTGTGAAATATGTCACCAACCAAATAATGTTCCCAGACCTTCAATTAGGACATTCCTGAAGAGTTTAGCTCTGGACATAGAAGTGCATACAAAACCACCATGAGCTATTCTAGTATTGGGATGAATGCATATTTTTTGTTGAAGATGAAATCAGGCCACTTCTCTATTGACTATGTATCCAGCTTGTAACATTAGCTTTGTGTTAAGTCTGAACACACCTATAGATCGTTACATGGACCTGGATTGGAAAAGAAACAGGCCACATTGGCAAATCAAGTTACACTTTTTTATTTAGTAGAGGGTTGTTGTTTTTTATGTATTGTCCCCTTTGGATTTGAAATAGCTTGTAAAGCCACATACTGTATTTCTACTGTCATTGCTTTTAAAATGAAAGCAATATTTATCTGTATGTGTTTTGGCATTAGCTTACACATACAGTATTGGAAAACCGCGGTGTAAGACAAATTACATGGAATACATGTTTCTTGGTGTATTGTTCTGTTGTCACATGAAGAGGTAAAGCAGTTTTCACAAGCTACTCATCATCCTATGAGATGTGCTCTCCATAAAGCTGTGCACTCTGAGCAGCAGGCATTGACCCTGCAGCCACTGGCTGGGTTGCATCCTCATTTCTCAATAAGCAGCTCCCCAACGAGTCCTGTGTCAGCGGAGGAGGGGAGATTAAGCAGTGCTTTTAAGTGGTTGTGGCACATAACCTTTAATGTCCAACCTGCACACTCGCTGTCATCCATAAACTCCAGGGAACACATCTCTTTAATGGGGACACAATGCCAGACTTCATTAACCTCAAATGTAGGTTCCTTTTGCACAATACTACTGTTGGTATACTTTTACATAATCTGAGTGTGAGAATGATTAAAGAACTAAAATGTAACTAAACACAATAAAACTACGGCCCTTTGGACTAAAATGTATAAGAGGAAGCTTTGGTTAAAAACTGGGGGAGTGGCATTCTGAAAACACGGACACTCATCAAGGAGCAACATCGTGGAGGGGTGGTGGGTTTTGGGAAAAGTTCTTGAGAAACAAAATGCTTCATATAGCATATTTAACCACAAGTGTCTCCACTGATATGAGTGAGTCAACCATCAGTGTGTACTGGGAAGTTGATCCTGAGAAACAGCCCTGTTGGTGTGTAAATACAGTGTTTAGCTGATGTTGGGAGCCACGCCTCTTCTGCTAGTTTGAATAAATTCCCAGAGCAGTGTCTTAAGGATAATGTCTTCCTCCATTTTAAATACAAGCTAGAAATACTGCTTTTGATTCCACTGATGTACTTACTAGGGCACTGTTGGGTTGAAAATAATCACCTTCAAAGTGTTCAGCCTGGCACAATCAAATCCTTTAACCCCAGGTCATGTTGAGCCAACAGGCTTTATCGGCAATAATAACATGCTAGGCTCTTGGTGGTTCTTTGCTAAGATTTTAGTCTCTGTACTCCTTGCTCTCTTTATGATCTAAAATTGATGCCAAAGCCCCAGTGGCGTCTCTGGTGCATGCCAAGAGACTTTGAAGTGGGAGAAGTTTGACAAAACGGCCTGAGGCAAGTGTTTCACAGGGCTATGGGGAGGCAGCTTCTCCCCAAGTTACACTAACATGGTGGGGGTAACACAGCTTTCACACAGGAAGGGCATTGGCAAAACTTTCTGGAGGACAAAAATGCTGGAGCTGTTAGCACTTGAAGCTTTTGTTTTTGTCTTCCTTTCACATTTATTAAGGTGGCTGTCAATTTAAAGAAAAATACAGATATTTTCTCCCTTTTTCTTTGGTACGACCACTATTTTATCTCCATCAGCAGTCTCCTACTTTTATTTACTCATTAAATTTACATGAAAGTAAAATGAAACTTTGCAACCTGCATATTACAATCAGATCAGGACAAAATGCACAATGCACAATACAAATGATGAGTGAGTACAAAATAGGGAAAATGGATAAAAAAATGGAGTGAGGGGAATAGTACAAACTACCCAGGACCACAACATTGGGAGGACCACCAAGAAGCCTGGAATTAAAAGGTTGTTTTTATCTGCAAATTTGAAATTTTCGTTTGAGCTTCACAACTAAACTATTATCAGTTTGCCAATTTGTTCTTGTTTGTTGTCTAAACGATATCGGGTCTGCCACCTCTAAAAAGTGCTAACGTGTTAATAACTCCTGCTATAACATTCAACAAAAGAAAGGCCCACATTTAGTAATTGTGCTTATTCTGATGCTGGGAAGTCCAGAAAACTTCAGTACAGTTAAGTCCTAAAAAAGTAAAAGAAAGACAGGATGAGTGAAAGAAAGCAATCTGAACAACCTGTATAACGTCTGAAAGTATTAGTTTCACTGGTTTCAACAGCTCACCTTATTAATCACTCCAGATTCATGTGTTTAGTTAATGATTTAGGTCTGTTTGGCTGTAAGCATAGTTTACAGAATATCTACTGGCCCGAGTTTCATGAAACTTGGTGGAAAGGTGTAGCATGGGCCAAGGAAGACCCCTTACATACCGGAGTAGATCGATACACAACTTATCATTGTGAGATAAGGAATTTGCAGCTGCATTTATGTGATGTTGGAAAAATGGAAAAGATATGTGTGCCATTGTAGTTTGTGCAACCATGAATAGATGTTTAAGATGGAAAGTTGGCCCAATGACACTGCATGTGAACAAGGCTGGAGTTTTGTACTGTGCTGCTGAGTGGGTTTATGTATACAATGTTGCATATAAAAAAGTTCTGAAGAATGATAAATAATTTACAACACAGACTAATAACTGATGACCACCCAGTGAAGCCATTCACTGGCCTTCTTTGGGTGTGGAAATACAGGGAGCAACATTAGCATTTTTCTTTCTCTCTGTGGAGCCATATGCACTGTAAAGACAATCAGGTCGATAATGGCGATGATATTAAACAACTGCTGTGAAATAAGAGTGCTCTTTAATTTGACATCACAGGCTCAGTCTAACATCAATCAGCCTTGTAATTTTGATGTTGGCTGAGGACAAAAGAAGTGAACTGTTCAGCAGCGGCCTCATGCGTGTTATTGGACTGGCAAGTAGTTAATGTTATGACAAAGTTTAAAAGGAACTTTCTGATATATTCAAAATGAAATATATTTAAAAAAGCCATTTAAAAGCAATGTCTATATACATTTTAGTTTTCAGCGTACATTATAACAGGACCACTTTAGTGAGGGATGTGCTCAGTCCACAGGGACTTGGCTTGGGAACCGTAGGGTGAAAAGCTCTTTGTTGGTCAAAGATTTCCTCAGTTCTGATGTAAAACCATTTTTATAGTTCACTGACAGATGTAAGTACTGCGCTAATGTGAAAAAAGTGAACTGCCTTTTAACTAATTCATTTTTACACAGAGAGATACATTTATTAAACATCAATTACCACTTCATACAAAATGCAAATATGTGCTCTCCTCATGGGTTTATGGAGTCTATGTTAATGAAAGATGGTGGACTTGTGTATGAACAGTGCACAGTGGGTCATTAATCTTGCATCATGTTACATTGCTTTGCATGGTGACATTTTGACTGTGGCATATTCTTCAGTAAACATTCATCACAGTGATGACAGAACAACATTAAAAGCCTTTCGGACACACATTTCCTATTTTACCCTCAACGTAAGTCATTACTATTCCTTCTTCAACTAACTCTGATTACTAGAAAATACATACAATAGTTATTTTCGAAAGAAACATAACTGCTGCCTGAATTAAGTTAATTGGCAATATTAATGAGTTTATTTATTATTGCCCCAAATGTGGTTGGTATTGGATACTATTCTATATACTATACTATGGTTAGTTGTTTTGTCTTTCTAGCTGAACAGCTACTGTGGTGCTGGCACAGCAGCTCATGCTAACAGGCTGTGGCTGTGCTCAGCTCCTGATTGGCTCTTGTGGGTGTGTGGGCAGGACCTTGATAGTGTGCTTCCCGGCAGACGGTCACTGACTGCGCAGACTCTGGCTCCAAATACGCAAGATGTCAGCTCCCTTTGGATATTTTAGCTTCACTTTTTTACAGTGGGAGGAAGTGTAGATGCGTCGTCCATCAATATATACAGTCTATGGTTTTCACAGCAAACATGATAGAATGTGCAGTTTTTGAATATAAACCAAACCCTGGAGTTTCCTTCCACTATCTACCAAATCAAGCCACTACATATTATTGTATATTTCTAAACTTTTTAAGCTATCTCAGCCACTGCAAGCTACAAGCTAACAAACAATATAAACAAATAAAAGATGCTAACCCTTGCCATTCTGATACGTCTCTTTCTCCTCTGAGAAAAATAGACCAGACCCCAAAACTATCGCTGCAGATCACTAGCCGGTTGCGGAGCTCCGCGTCGTATGTGGGAAACAAAATAATATTCATAACAGAGTAATTTTACATACTTTAAAACTTGTCTGGAGAGGAACTTTAAAGTTTAATTTCCCTGGAGATCTACTGGGTTATGTATCTATTTTATACCATTTGTTGCTTGATGGATAAGGTCAGCTTTGGGTCAGGATGCAAAAAGAGTTGACATGCAGTATGTTGGAGGTTACAGAGCAGAGAGGAGGGGAGGAGGAGATGTCAGTTCTGCCTGGCTGGGTCCTGTGGCAGCTCCCTCTGCTTTGGGCATAGGCACCTCTTCACCTCCCTCTCGTCCTGTATTCTCTGCCTCGCCACAGTTATGTCGCGGTGCAGACATCTCAGCTCTGCCACACATCACCGCAGTAACTCTGAAGGCTGTGTCTGAAGGCTCTGCTCATACTAAACTAATGAAGGACTAACTCTTTCAACCACTGCTCATAGACTGTGGTTTAGATGACATATAGTCTCTATCATGTCAGATCAGTGGTATTGTTAATGTCAATGTAGTCTGAAATTACAGATAAATCTCTCTGCTTCTTGTTGTAATAAGGACGTTGTACCCTTCTACCCCTCAAAGGTTTTGAGGAGAATTCAACTCCTAGTGGATCATCACATTTAAATAGATGCTGCTAGAAACTCTTGTTGTTCTTAGAAACTATTTGATTTCTTAACTTCTAGTGGCTTTCAACAGCAATACACAACAATAGGCAACATCTATGCACAAGTCAAGACTTAAACGAGTATACCATTAGTGCAAGAGTGGGTGCAAATACTGCTAGAATTAATATTAAATAGGTAATTGAATAAGTAATTTTATACACAGTAGGTGGTTATGTACAGTATATGTATGTATATATACACGTTTGTGTGAAGTATATAGAGCCTGCCTAAATGTATATTTGACAACGACTTAAACTGTGATACAAATATGTTAGCATTTGTAGGCACAATTGTTTTAGATAGGATGTTGGAGTGGTACAGGGTTATTGACACTAAATGACTGATTTACCTGTTCATTCGTTCAGGACAACGACATTTCATTTGCATTGTACATTGTATAATCTCGAAATAACAATAAAGTTTTTTTGCACTCCACTAGATGCACTTCGGGCAGTCGTGCAGAGTTGTCACAACACACAACATTCACAATAATGGCGAGGCACGTGCAAAAGCAATTTTTCTGCGATAATGTAAATATGGCATTAGTCTTGTTTTTTTTTCTTTGGTCATGGTGATCCCCTGGCTATTAATACAAGTGTGACAGAAGTTTTAATGTATAATAATCCTATTAAATATTTTCTTCAGAACAGTCAAATAAAAATAGATATTATAAAAATAAATTGCATGTAAATGGATGAAAAACAAATAGAAAGAACAAGAACCCTCGTCCTCTTTCTGCTTTCACCTTGAGATACAATTAAGATGATGACAGCAAAAGGTAATTGATAGAAAAAGGAGATGGAGGAGATTGGAGTGCGAAGACAGTGGTGTAACCAAGTGGAAGTACTGGTGCATTTTCAATCCATTTCTCACATGGTTAAAGATGTGAGGACACCGCCACATTTAACTTCACTCCTCCTCTTCCTTCTATTCTCCCTCCCCCCCCGGTGTTTAATTTATGCTGAATGTGTATGCTTACTCTTACATATTTTATGTTTGCACGTACATGTTCTTTCATTGTGCATTCTCTCTGTGTCAGGGTGTATTTAGATGACTTTTTTTTATTCAAGCACCTTCCCTTCCTCTTGTCTCTTGCATCTCTTATGTCTATGTTATTCTGTTTTCAAGCCAGGAGTCATTTTATGCATGTTGAAGAGCAGCGTTAGCAAACCTGTACACTTCAGACCTCTGCTCGTAGGTGTATTTTCTTTTTGTTTCCTGCAGCGATTAAGTGGCATGAGTTCATTTTTCATAGGACTGCTTTGTGTCCTCAGGCTGTCAGTGGCGTTGAAAGCAAGGCTGCTGCACATAGACATCCAAGGAGGGCTGGAGCTGCATTCTAAACAGCCTAAATACCTCTTTACCGGCAAGCAAAGTCTTATTGTAAATATCCCTCCAGCCTGACTCCGCTCTGCATACAGTAAACAAGTGCACAAATCAGTCAAACAATAATATTGTGCTCTCTTACTCTACGTACATATTTGCTGCTTACTGTTGCATCAGCAGCAGCTTGATTTAAAATAAATAAATAAAATATATAATGCTGCTTGCTTCTTTCCCCAAGCACCTACCTGCATTTCTCTCACCAGTAGTATGCAAACCCACATTATGTATCAATATTCACCCTGTGGCTACATTGTTTTATCTATGTACAAAAGAAGAGGAAGAGAAGGTTTTGCCTGATATGTGGCACAGAATATATAGAACTTTTATTCCAGAAAATCATTTCACTCAAAGACCACATTATGCTACATAATTGAGGCTTGACAAGTAATAAGCTGCCACATTTTGAATCTAAGCTATTGTAATCAGAGACATTAGACATGACAGTGGAAATGAGGAAGAATGGTGTAATGTAGACAAATTTCCAGTCTCAACAGCTTCAAATTACCCATCCATTTATCTAGAATTTAAAAGAAACAAACTGTAAACACAACATTGACCCATTCTGAATTTATTAAGTATATATAGTTACAGTTACCTATTTACACCAATGTATCATCACACAATGTTGATATGATTATCCTCATTTATGGTCTCCAGCAACTTGTGTCAATTTTAGCTTGTTACATGCATACAGTCTTTTCAAAATAAACGTTCATATTCACAGGAAACAACTGGGTTTCGACAATAAAACTACTCGCTTTAGTTTAGGAAAAGATTGTGGTTTGGGTTAAAATAACAACTGAAGTGACATTACTTAGGTACTAAAGTTACGTGACAAATAAATCAATGTTGACTTCTGCTCTCACACAGGACACGGACAGCGGTCTCCTGGATGAAAGATCTGTCTTTTTGGATCCACCCATTCACCCCGACATCCTCCCTATGCAGACTTTGTCGTGCTTTATACTTCCTGCCTCACAATCGGATTTACATACAAACCTACATTGATTTTGTGGGATACAAATAACTCTGCATTAAGAACAGCCTGATATGTACACCCAGCAGGCAGAGAGAAACATTAGCATTCATTTGGAGTTGTGTTTCTGCCCACCTGATGAATATCGGTCCTATTTTATTCTCCTTTTTAGCTCTGGTTTGTACAGTACAGCCATAGAGGGAAAAAATAAATACAAATTATAAGAATAAATAAATACAATTTAATTTCTAGAATTAAATAGTTCCCGAGCTTTGGCTAATGTGTGCATAAATTAAGTTGTGTGTAAATGCAATGCACCTGCTTCAGGTACATCCATCCACCAGTAACCATGTAACAGGCCTTCCAATTGGCCGACTATAAAGTCAATAGCATCCTCCAAGTCAGCATATTGCCGAAGATATAATCCACATGCTCTCAATATCCTTGTTTATTGCCTTATTCTAACAATAACCCTTAGCGACATGTCTTGATAACTCATCGACTCATAAAACCATAGAAGAGTCGGACGAGAAGTTTGTAAGCAAACGAGCAAATTTCCTTTCACATTGATGGTAATTATGTGATCCTATTGTTAATAAGAAAATTAGCAGTACAGTTAATGCCATACAATGTTAATATGCTTAATAGCTGCCACAATTGACAATTAAAGGATAATGGCATTTCATTTCCCAGGATTCTCTAGAGTCAGTTGTTTGAAAGACATTCTCGTCGGATGACTCGATTGAGAGCGAGTGGAATGGGACTGCAAGCAGGAAACAACACATGCGGGTTTGGTTAATTAGGGACTCTAATAGTGGTTGTCTCCAGGTGTCAGCTGTGATTGACTGGCGACCTGACCAGGCGACCCTCTCGCACAACGTCAGCTGGGATTGGCTCCAGCCCCCTGATAAGCAGGTATAAAGTCAATGAATGTTTGTTATATCTTTATAGACCTGATGTCCATTTACATACAATTTCAGTGAACATATTATCTTATGTGGGCAATATCAATGTGTACTCAACGATGCACTTACTAATTTAGTTAAAGCCACTATGTTTAAATTTGATTTCTATCTTTCATGAGTGGCATTATCTCTTTTACTGCAAAAGCTTTTGCCATCAAAATAAAAATCTCTAAGGATCACTAATGACAAAGTGTTCTTCACACTGAATAAGATCCTGTCCGTGTCTGAACACTAAGTGATCAGCCATATTATTTATCCATAGAGTTTGGCGATAATTATAATAATAATTGATCGTCTTTCAATGGAATCATATTGTGATGAAATCATATATCGAGATACACAATTACGTCTTCTAAATTTATAATAACAAGCATATACTCACATTTCTCAGAAAATCTGATGTACTAAAGATCCTAATTCAATTCTAAAATACTTTTTAATTTATAATATATATAATAAGTATTTAATTTACACAGTAGGTTAGAATAGGTTTCAGCATGTGGTTATTTCATATAGACTATTTATTTATTAAATTACCAGAAAAGTCGTGATATATATTGTTATCGAGATATGAAATAACCAATATCAGGATAGAATATTTTGGCCATATTGCCCAGCCCTTAGTATCTATTGTTCAATCAGAATATCAGACCAACTAAGTGCCTGTGGCTGTCCCCTCATTAGTAGTTGAGTTCCCCTCAGCATCCACAGTTGGACTGACGGGTGCTCAGTTAGCATTCTCTGCTCCTTCGCTCACATCAATCATCATTATGTGAAACGGTACCTCAGTCTCGATATAATTGAATGCAAACAGAAGGATTCACAATTGTATTTTGTGATTATATGTAGATGACTCCATAAAAGAGTTCTTTGTCGACATAAAGTGGAAAGTAACTCCACTGTTATCACACTGCTATTGTATGGAAGACGACAAATTAGAATTTATTTCAGCCAGACTCCCTGTCGTCAGAATATGCCAGTAGATGTTCAAATGACATTACATGCATTGACAAATACATGGAAACAATTTTGAAAATCAGCATAGTGTTCCTGTAAATATACCTAGGGCATGTAATACATTGTATTCTAAACAATCATGGACAAAAGGTAGTGTATGGTTTCCTTCTGGTCTACGCTCAGGCTTCATATACTCATAGGAACATGTAACACCCATAAAATCATTGAGATTTCAGTTTGGGCTTTAAAACCAAGAACATAAAACAGGGTTACAGCAAATTAGAGCAAATTAAGGTTTATGCAAACACCAGCAAACTCCCACCAATTGTGAATTTTTCTACTGATATCTATATTTACTTACTGATGTACAAACCGAAGTGCATTTGAATGGAGATGCTTAGGAAAAAAGTACATAGTCAGCAATTATGAATCTTTGAACTGGACTGAACACACTGATTTGAATCATCAGTAATTGTGATCTCTACCTCTTGGGTTCTTGTGGTGGTGGAGGACTGCTTTTTCCATAATTTCCACCGTGAATAGTCAGAATCAATCAATGTGCAAAAAAACCCAAAGCATGATTCGACAATCAGTCGACGATAGGCAATACCTGACCAATAACATTCCATCCATCCATCCATCGTCTACCGCTTATCCGGGGTCAGGTCGCGGGGGCAGCAGCTCCAGTCAGGAACCCCAAACTTCCCTTCTCCGGGCCACATCCGCCAGCTCCGACTGGGGGATCCTGAGGCGTTCCCAGGCCAGTGAGGAGATATAATCTCTCCACCGAGTCCTGGGTCTTCCCCGGGGTCTCCTCCCAGCTGGACGTGCCTGGAACACCTCCTTACTAGATGCCAGAACCACCTCAACTGGCTCCTTTCAACGCAAAGGAGCAGCGGCTCTACTACAGTGAGTCTCTCACGGATGGCTGAGCTTCTCACCCTATTTCTAAGGGACACACTCATTTTGGCCGCTTGTACCCGCAATCTCGTTCTTCCGGTCATGACCCAGCCTTCATGACCATAGGTGAGGGTAGGAACGAAGATTGACCTGTAGATCGAGAGCTTTGCCTTCTGGCTTAGCTCTCTTTTTGTCACAACGGTGCGGTAAAGCGACTGCAATACCGCCCCCAATGCTCGATTCTCCGGCCAATCTCTCGCTCCATCGTCCCCTCACTCGCGAACAAGACCCCGAGGTACTTGAATTCCTTCACTTGGGGTAAGGGCTCATTCCCAATAACATTTAACGATGTCAAATCTTAGACTGGCATTGTTTTATGGTGTGGCAGACAGTGTGCATGAAGGCCTAGGTGCGTGCTTAACTAACTTTGACTTCTTGACGTCCCAGATCTTGTTGTTCTGGTTTTAACGGGTTTAATTAATTGATTTCAAAATCACTATAAACGCAATATAATGTGGATGTTAGAAAGTAGATGAGTAATTTACATCTATTATGATTAAATGTGGTCAGTACTTCACTTTTATCTCCAGATGCTTCTGTAGTTGCACTTTCTGTTCTAGCAAGCATATCAATTAAATTGCTGGTTCATCTCATTTGTATGTGTGTGTGTGACTCATTAATGTATTTCTCTTTGTTTTTTTATTCCAGTCTGCAACAGTATAAATGTGTAGCCTAGCCACTAACACACGTAATCTCTTTCTAACCTTCTCACCTCTTCCCTCCAGTGTACGAGTGACAGCTCACAATTCCCTCAGCAAGACCAAGAAATTGCATTTACCTAACCTTTAGCTCTCTGTGTTACTGCTGTACATTGGTTGCAGAAAAGCTAATACATACTCCACCTCATGTATTGATGTGTACTCTCAAACTCACTCACAGGTACACACATACTACGTAAATACTGTACGCACGTTTATGAAAAGCATACAGCTTGCAGGCACATACAGAGTTAGAATGTCAATTGCATTGGGGAAGTTTAAGATTGGCTTTAACACAAATGTCACAAATAACTTTAATCATGGCTGCATTTCATTTAGGAGTTCCAGCTTTGGTGGCTGTTACAGACCTTTTTTTGTCATTAATCAAACAAAAGATCCACACACTGTTAGATTGATATGTTGCATAATTAAAATAGCTCGGAGCTATTAATACAGAGAATCGTCAGTCAAATCAGCAACACAAAGCAGAACAAGCAATACATATAGACACAATCACATTCATCACTCGGATGATTGTGATCTGCATGATTGAGTCAAGTCTTTCCTGTGAGTTATGTAAACAACAAACGCTTTGTTGACAGAAAAACTAAATTTGTAGTCTGCAGAAGATTTAGAGACTGCAGCAATCAATGGAGCAGCCCGCCACCCCCCAGAAAAAAAAACAGCGCTCAGCAAAACTGTTTCGCAACTTTACCAGGTTCTGGTAGCTTTTTGTAACTGCAGGGACTCAATCACACTTCTTCTTCTACTTATAATCAATTGTACTTCTACATTGCTTTGTGCGGTAAAATGTTTGGGTGCCAAGAGGGACTTCATGTTGCATTCAGGTGTACCTTGTAAACACTGAAAAACTCAAGCTGTTGTTGTAAAGTACCCTGCTGCCGTCTAGTGGCTCTTTGTTCCAACAGTTTGCTCCCAATTGAATGGTGAAATAAGTCTTTGTTATTGCATATTAAATAAATTATTTAAATTTGACCATATGGCCTTTGTGTGGTACATTACACAAAACACATATGGCGGTTGTATCAAGCTTGATACCATGTAGCTTTGTTTCTTTGTCAGGGGGAATTTCAAAGGGCACAAAACCAATGATATGTTGATCTTTATGAATCAGGACTCAATAGTCTAACAATGGAGAATTGTAACACCCTATCAAATGTATAACATAAATCTTCCAGAAAAAAATATTTATCATACAATATTTAGAACAGTAATACAGGACTATTACTTGGCCAAAAAAGGAATAATGGCAAATTCCACTTAGCAATTGACTAGAATTTGTACATATACCTACATATAGAATTCAACACATCAGATGTTTAGTCAAATCCACATTATCAATCATTCAACATTTTTCGTGAAGGCATTAGCATTATATAAATGTATATAGAAAAAGTAGAAAAATAAAAAAGTAGAAAACAGTAATATATAATTTCTTTTAGGAATACTGGCAGGATTAGCCTAGCAATTGGCCATAATCTGTACCGATACATACAACAGAAAGCCCAAAAAGCAATACATAATTTAAAGCATTTATCAACTTGTATAAATGGTTGAGATGGAATACACAGTCTTTGTTTACTTAGGCATAATCCCAATTCCAGGCCATACTGATTTGGCTGTCTTGCCTTTCAGTCTTCTTTGTAATATTCTGCTCTTCGTACTGTGAGTGGCCAGCTTTCATTTTGTAATTTTTCAATCATATTTTTGTCATTCTTTCAGTCATATTTGTATATTTGGAAAAATGTCTTGTAAAAATGAGGGGAAAATAGAAGAAAACGTATTAATTACTTTGTGTCTATTATTTAGTATATTATGTTAATCAGTGTCCCGGTCCAATGCAAAATGATAAAAACAATATGGACATAAAGGGTGCCTCATCTATCCAGTTTGAAATGTATCCAAATACAGTAGATTGCATTAGTACCTTGGCCAAACATCTGTCGATCCTCAAATAGAAGCGAGAAAATAATACTGGGCAGTGCTAGAGGCGATCAAGGCAAATACGGTTGAATACGGCGCAGAGGAGGACCCATAGAGAGGGGCAAACAGGTTGGTAAGTGGACCAGCAAAGACTGAGCAGGGAAACAAGGGGGGGTACCTGGGGGTAACAAAACGACCTGGAGAAATATATGATTAGTTTGACCACAAACAAAGGAGGCTTGGTAACGCGGATCAACAAGTCGTCATGTATGGTAAAACTACAAACAAAAGTACACTTCTCCAAATGCTTAACCATTCCTTTAGAATATGGAACACCCACTCAAAACCTAAAGGCTTACTAGTGGAACATTTATATATAACAAGTATTGCTTCAAAGTAGGATCAAATGGAGAAACTCCTCACAGACTCAAATCTGGATTTGAGTTTTTGAGATTTGAGATTTGATTCCTAGGTTACAGCATTTTTTGAAAAAAACTGAAGAAGAGTAAAAAGGAGGAGGGTTCTATGTAAAAGACCACATTTAGTGTAAACAGATAGACCTAAGCTGGAGACAGAAACTGAAAATGTGGCACTCACTAAAACTCTACCTCCTCAAATGTAATTTATATTGGTTGGCATTAATCGACCTCCGTCTTGAGATGTTTTTTAGAACTTTTAAAGGAAATTAACAGCTATGAGAACAAATATTTTTTTATTTGGTTTTAATGTGAATTGGGTTGATAAGAAAAACAGAAAAAAGCTATAAAACAAGACATACATACGATATTTGGGAGTAGAGAAACTGATATCATACCACCAGATGATACCCACCCTGTTCCTACCGATCAGGAAGTAATAAACATTTTAAAAGGTCTAAATAATTCAGTAGCTCAGGACGTATATGGGATGGACTCCTGCTTGATGAAGAAGAATCTAAACGATCTAAATCATGAATTCATAATGTATCAGAAAATACTATAACATGGGTGGCATCATATCTGAACAATAGAAAGCATTGCACAAGAAATAAAAGAAAAACCTCAACATTTTTAGACTGTTCTATTGGTGTACCACAAGGTTCCATGTTGGGCCCTTTCTGATTTAGTATTTGTATTAATGATCTCTTCTCCAGAAGTTAATACTCAAATGTATGCAGACGACACAGTCATTTATGTACATGCTTATTCTAAACAGCAAGCTACATCTGTACTTATAGGGGCTAGTGAGAATTAAGTATTATTATTCTGTTGTTTGCTTTAGGGTCGATGTTATTTTTGTCTTCTTTCTTAGTTTTTTCGTATGGTGTTTTATTGTTTTTATTTAGTAAAGATTTTGATTTACTAAAACATATAATTTATCTCTATAACCTACGCATCATTAGTGGCCGCAGCCAAAATGAGCTTTTAGTTATATCTGCTAAAATATATGTGTTGTGCATTGTCTCTGCTAAATAAACAATACAATAAATTAAAAATCTAACCACATGACCATAAAGGTGCTCAATACAAAATTCAGAGCAGAGGGATTACCACCACACAGTTTTCACCATAGCAAAGGCTGACCTGGCGGCTAACGGCTAAGGGTGCCATGGCACCTCCTACCAAGTGGATGCACCTCCTTCCCATTAATGCATTTAAAAAAAAGTGTTGTTGAGAATGCAGAAGATACATTGAGACAGAAATACTAAGGCTAAGTAGAAGAGAAGCAAATGGAACATGTAGAAATCATGTAGCTGTGTTTTTCAGTCGACTTTCTTACGGGTGTTCAGTTTCAAGTTTTATGTCATATGAAGGTTAACACAGGGTCAACGGTACAAGAAATGTGTGTGAGAGAGACAGCATGTCAGCTCAGCAAAATCAGCACAACTAACTGTTGCCAAACTTCCTCAGTCTTCTCAGGAAATAGAGCCGCTGACGAGCTTTCTTGGTCACTGTGTGAAGTGTCCAGGAGAGGTCCTCAGTGGTGTGCACACCGAGGAACTTAAAGCTGCTGACCCTTTCAACCTCAGCATCACCGACATGGATGGGGAGGTGTCCACCCCCCTTCTATCTCCTGTAGTCCACGATCATCTCTTTAGTCTTGCTGACGTTAAGAGAGAGGTTATTTTCCTGACACCAGCTGTGCAGTATCTTCACCTCCTCTCGGTAGGCCCATGATGGTCGTATCGTCAGCAAACTTAAAGATGATGTTTGAACTGTGATTGGCAGTACAGTCGTAGGTGAACCTTGTGGTGCACCCGTGTTCAGTGTCAGTGAGGTAGAGGTGTGGCTGCCGATTCTCACCACCTGGGGCCTGCCCGTCAGGAAGTTGAGTATCCAGCTGCAGATGGAAGCCTCCAGTCCAAGATCAGTGAGCTTAGTGATGAGTTTAGAGGGAATAATAGTGTTAAATGCGGAGCTGTAGTCTATGAAGAGCATTCTCACCTGGACAGAGGGAATACATATGTGAGAGTGCAGTGTGTGTTGCCAAGGAGATGGCATCATCCATGGCCCTATTTTGGTTGTAGGAAAACTGAAGGGGGTCCAAGTTGTCAGGAAGATAGGAGCAGATGTGAGTTTTGACTAGTTGCTCGAAGCATTTCATGATGACTGATGTCAGTGCGACCGGGCGATAGTCATTTAAGTAGGAGGCTGCTGATTTCTTTGGTACAGGAACAATGGTGGATGACTTGAAGGGGGTGGGTACTACGGACTAACTCAGGGAGAGGTTGAAGATGTTGGTGAACACCTCTGCTAGTTGATTAGCGCACACCCTGAGAGCCCGTTCTGGGATACTAAGCTCGTCCGGGAACGATGCGGTGAGCTGAACAGTGTCCTTGATTTTATCTTTCTAGTCCGTAATTCAGCGTAATCCACTCCATATGCGTCTGGGGTCAGAGCTGTAGTAGTTGGATTTCTGTAGTCCTTCTTGGCTTTATTTATGGTCATATCTGGATGCTTTGTAGGCCCCTGGGTCCCCCAAGTTGAAAGCAGTGATCCGTGCTTTGAGTTTAGCACGAATCTCCAGACTGACCCAGAGTTTCTGATTTGGGTAAGTGCGGACAATGGCTTTTGGAACAACATCGTCAATACACTTACTTATGTAGCCTAAGACAGAGTCTGTGTGTTCATTTATGTTTCCGGATGCTGCGTCTTCAAACATCTGCCAGTCACTTGACTCAAAGCAGTCCTGTAAGACCATCAGTCTCTTTGTTCCATTTGTAAGTGACCCTGGAAACCGGTCTTTCCTGTTTTAGTTTCTGCCTGTATGCAGTCAACAGAAGGATGGAGCAGTGATCTGTCTTTCCAAAAGCAGGGCGGGGGAGGAGGGGTTTGTAGCAGTCTCTGAAAGGGGTGTAACAGTGATCCAGGATCTGCTCTCCCCTGTGTCTAACGGAACAACTAATTTTAGTCAATGCAGCCTACAGTTATTACAGTCTAACACATCAATCTAATCAAACATAACCATAACCCAAATCATATTTAAAGGCTTTAAGTCTATGTTCTCCTGTTTCACATATGTTACTAAAATAGTTTGACTTGGTTCCAGACCTCCGAATAGACCTCTGCTTTTCGTCATGTATGTATACAATTTGTTCTGTAATGGAAGTAGGTTTGGTGTTGTGCTCAGTGACTGGTATTTACCATGTTTGGAAAAGCAATTGACGAATCATCCTATCTACTTTCTACAGGAATTCTCAGAGCTGATTTCACTCAGCATCACTCGATGTGAAAGAATAATCCTGCATGGAGACCTAAATATTCACGTAAATAAGAAGAATGACCCCAAGACTATTGAACTTGAAAAGTTACTAGACAGCTACGATCTAAAACTAAATATCAGTGAACCCACTCATCAGCATGGTAACACACTAGACTTCGTGATAACGACAAGGCTGGACATTGATAAGGTCTCAGTA
The DNA here is from genome assembly GCF_900634415.1 of Cottoperca gobio. NCBI lineage: Eukaryota > Metazoa > Chordata > Actinopteri > Perciformes > Bovichtidae > Cottoperca > Cottoperca gobio. The sequence continues at coordinate 2,295,618 of NC_041373.1, forward strand.
ATCGAATTACCAATATCTGACCATCACTGTGTGTTTTTTGATGCTAACCTAATCTTAACAAAGACCAAAAGAGAGACAGTAGTCAAAAAAAGAATACTAGATGACACAGCAGAGGAAACATTCTCTAACATCATGAGATCATTTGAGCCATGACTTGACTGCTCCTTAAATCTCACAACACCTTGTCATCTACCCTGGATACTGTTGCTCCATTAAAGGTCAAAAAGAAATCCACTGACAGAATCTCCCCATGGTTAAACAACAGCAATGTTACTGAGAGTAAGAGGACTTGTAGAGCAGCTGAACGAAGGAAAGCTAAGCTCACAGTTAACTATGATATCTACAAACAATCCATGGCTGCCTATGGTAAAGCAATGCAGCTGGCAAGAAAGGATTACTTTTCTAAGATTATCACAGAGAACGTTGGAAATTCTAGAATACTATTCTCGACTATTAACCAGCTACTGAACACTGCCCCCACCCCTCTGCAGTCCTCTGTATCAAAGTGTGAAGAACTCGCATTGTTCCTCAATAATAAAATAACTTCAATCAGAGCCAGCATCACTCATGATGCAGACACAGAGAACATCTGCAAACATTGTGATGTAACCATGGGAACATTCACCTGCATCACATTTACTGAGCTTCATAAAACTGTGATGGAATGTAACTCCTCCACCTCTTGTGTTGACCCGATACCTACAGCATTCTTTAAGGGGATTATCGGCAGCATTTCAAGTCACGTCCTAAATATTATAAACACGTCTCTTCTAACGGGCAACTTCCCAGATGTCTTTAAAACAGCTGTTGTAAAGCCCTTGCTAAAGAAACCTAACCTAGACAGTAATACGCTGACCAACTATAGGCCAATATCTAACCTTCCATTCATCAGCAAATTACTAGAAAAAATAGTCTCGGTCCAAATTAACTCCTTTCTTAAAGAAAACAGATCAGATCTAAGCTTTAAATCCCACGTAAATAAGGTGACAAAAACATAATTCTTCCACCTTCGAAACATAGCTAAAATCAGACAATTTATAAATCAAAAGGATGCTGAAAAACTAATCCATGCTTTCATCTCAAGCCGACTTGATTACTGTAATGCACTCTTTACCAGCCTTCCAAAAAAAACAACAGAGAGACTTCAGCTCATCCAAAATGCTGCAGCGAGGCTACTGACTAGAACCAAGAGGAGAGAGCACATCAGTCCAGTGTTAGCTGCTCTACACTGGCTTCCAGTAATTTTTAGAATTGACTTTAAGGTTCTCCTTCTTGTATACAAAGCCCTAAACGGAACCGCACCAATTTTGTCATTTTGCTATTTTATACTATTTTAATTCTTCTATTTTATCTGCTATTTTATACTATTTTAATTCTGAAATTTTATCTGCTATTTTATACTATTTTAATTCTGAAATTTTTAGATTTTTAGACAGACAATTAGATTGTTGAAATAGGGTAGGATATTTCTTTGATCGACTTTAAAAACATTAACTTAACACCAACCGCTACTGCGTCTTCTGTATCCACTGAAAATAACGTTGGCGGGACATAACAATCGCTACTGATTGGTTTAGGCAAAATAACCCTGGACACGATGTCAGGCCTGAATGAATTAAGTGAAATTAAATGCCAATTCCGTCTGAATAACAGGCTAGTTGTCACTTTGTCAGGTATGTTACATTTTTGTTACATTTCAGTTGTCATTGTTACTTTTCTTGTATTTAGTATGCAACAAATGTGTACTAACAAGAAATGATACAACGGTCTTTCAAATGTCAACGTAAAATAATTTTCAGAAGATTCAATATATTGTTTGATGAATGAACAGAAGGCTTCCCTGTTCTTCCCATTCGTCTTGAATGCCTGAGGGTTTACAAAAACAGGGCAGACAACTTGACTAATTATTTCAAAACAAATTATCCTTCCTAGTATTTTCTGCATTTATATAAATAGATGCAATATATTGCACCTTATATGAAATGCATGCCTTTCCTCACACTGAATGCGTGTGACTTCCCCAAAAGCAACAATTTGGTGCCATTTAATTGACTCTGCATTATCAACGGGACCTAGATGAAGGCATTTGCCAACACAAAGTGTGGCTCATTTAAAATACAAAATGTGGGTGGACTATGAGTGAGCTGATAATTCCTGTCTATTTATTCATTACACAGAGAGAGGAAGCAGTGGGAGAAGATAGGAAGGAACCTGTGTCAGGACTGATAATAATAATTCATAACAATGCAGAGGTGTAAAGATTATATAAAAATGTCAGAAATAAAAATGTCAGAAATGACATTGCTCCTAAAGAGCAGTTTATTGGTATGCAATTATACTGTAATGAAAGAGTGGCTGCTATGATGAATATTTGATTTTTGTCTGAGCCTTGACAGCAGTTTCTCGGCTCGTTATTATTGCTGTAAAATAAATATTATAGGTCACTGCACAGCAGCTCACACTTCCTCTATTGCACTGGAATATTAGTTTGATGTGGCAATATACAGCAGGAGGCAGACAGTGGACTTTTAATAAAAACTGAATATCGTCCAGTCATGTAACACCCCCCTGATATTACATTATACTGCTGACTCGCTTTGAAATCCTCTTTTTGAATGTGGTGCAGAATAGTAGTCTAAATTTTGTTTCGAACAGCTGCCATACTGACGAGAATACTACTCTCTGGGAGACAATGTATTCCTGCAAGTTTAGGTTTGAAGTTTGGTGCAAAATATCAGCTATTTGCCAGTGCTGGCCTGAGCCTTTCTGAGGCTCTTAGCAGCATTTTTAAAAAGTATTTGGCAACTTGTGATATTCTGTTTACAGCTAATGGAAAGAGAAAAAAAACAAAAAACAAGCTGAAGTGAAAGGAAAAGTTAGGAAACATCTTCTGAACACAACTTTCTTCAGTTGCTCGGAAGTGATTTGTCTTCTCTTTTCTACATCTTTGCGTCCTTTGTCTTTGTATATTAATTTTACCTTCTCAGTTCTCCATAATCACAAAAACATAATAAGTTTATAAACTGTTTAAGCAAGCATTACAACTATATTTATCGAGGTTAACTAACTTACCTATTATGCCATTACTAAGTTTTTTGCTATATTAGGAATAATACATACTTTATTATGCATTTATTAGCAGTTAACTATACTTTTTGCAACTACCGGATCTAAAGCGAGAACATCACTTTTAAAGGTTAATACATCTTTTAATAAGGGTTTATGTCTTATAATCTAACAATAGACCTATTTATGATGCTATTATTAACACATAATATTGTTAATAAGCATCTTATAAGGATTTATATAAGGGCTCTATCACATATTAACTAAAACTTATTACAAGGACCTTAATATAAAGCGTTACCCCAAAAAGACTTTCACCAGAAATGGATCTTAGAAAACCACCAGTTGATGATTTGAGTCAGTGAGCAGGTCGAAGCTTGGGAGCCATAATTTTATTTTTTGCTTTGCGCATTCACAGTCCCTCCGCTGTGTTTCGCGATGGCCGGGAATTCGCTCCAGAGCGGAGGAAAGGAGAGGGGTGAACTAAAATAAATTTGCACCAGGCACCCTCCCCACCCACTGTCCCACGGACCTCATCCAGACCAAACAGCACCCCCCTCCCCTAAACAATATATACAGTAGGAGGTCCCTGCTCCACGCTACACCTGTTTGGGGGTCCTTGGCCTGAAAAACATAGAAGACCCCTGCTTTAAATACTATGAGGAGAATTGGAAGTGGATTCTATCTTGTACTGTGAGTCAGTGATTGAAGTACTGAAGTAATGTTTTGGTTTTTCAAGGATCAGACCAGTATTCTCTCTCAAAAATCTGGAAACCGTGATCCCACCTTCATCCCCGGTCGACGACTGTACTTCTTTGCTCCCTGGCATCAGTATAAATTCTCTCGTCCGCCTCCTGCTCATCCAAAACTCTGCTGCTTGGATTTTATCACACACATCCCGCCGACCCTGGCTTCTTACACTGGCTACCTGTTGCTTTTAGAATCAATTTAAAGATTTTATTAATTACTTACAAAGTCCTGAGAGGCCTCGCCCCGAGTTATTTATCAGATCTTACAGTCCAGATGCAGATGCAAAGGGGATAGAGGCTGCAAATCACTTTTAAAAACTCACTTTTTTAGAATTGCTTTTCGGGATTTTATTTATGTTTTATTACATTTTGTTTGTATTACTGTGTTTTATTATTTGTTTAGTTGCTAGCTTTTAATTCATTCTCTTTGTGTTTTCAATGAGTTTTGTTTTTATTTGAAAACAGTTTGTAATTGTGTTTGAAAGTTGCTATATAAATAAAGTTTATTATTATTATTGGATTTAGTTTAGCTGGAGACGTACTATTGTTAGTTTCGGTAATCCAGCAAAGAGGCTGTTACAGTATCTAACCTTGTTAAGATGAAAGCATGAACCAGTTTCTCAGAGTAACTTGACTTTTGAATCCTCAAACTTTTGAGATATTTTTCAAGTGATAAAAAGCTGCTGTTACAGTTACTGAGTCCAAAATAGCCCGGACGTTACTGACTTACTCACTGTACTACAGTTACACTGATTTCAAGTGTAAATACTTTTCCTGTTTCTGTTTTGTTTTAAAGTTGCAACAATTATCTTAGTCTTTTCTTTATTTAGCTGTAAGACATTTCTTGACATCCAGATTTGATATCATCAATACAGTTTACCAACTTGCTTATAGGACCAAGATCATCAGAAGACAGACATGTATCGCGGTGTATCATCTGCATATGAGTGATAGGATATAATATTTCCATGTTTTCTTTTTCAAAATGGGAGTGAATTGACCCTTGTGGAACCCCTGTGAAAATCTTACTTTAATCAGATTTAAAATCACTGAGGGAAACTTTCATTAAAGATAAAGAAACCCGGTTATGAACTTTTCAGTCAAGAACTGTCATGTCCCGTCAGATTATTTAATGTTATGTCATGTATTTATGTTATAGTTTAGTTCATGTTCAGTGTTTAATGTCTCTCAGGTCACGTTAAGTTAAATTACCGTCACTCTTGTCTAGTGTCGTCTTGCACTTCCTGTTTTGTTTTGAAACTCACCTTTCCCTCTCGTTCCAGGTCATTTAACTTCCTGCCTTTGTGTGTTTTCCCGCTTCCGTGATTGTCAGGCCCGCCCCTGATTGTTGTCACCTGTGTGCCCTTACCTAATATATAAATAGTCATATCTCCCCTTGTCTTGTGCCAGTTTGTCTTGTTAAACTAGTCAAGTGTATGGTTGTTGTTAATGGATACATTTTGGATTAAAATATCTTTTAGTTTGAACGTCAGACACTTTTTTGAGTCGTGTATTTTGGATCCTGTGTTTTTTCGTGCCGTGGTTCGTGACAAGATCATGATCATGATTGACAGGATCAAAGGCCACAGTGAGATTAAACTGAAATCCACATTTGGTGCTCTGTTGAGTATTTGTGGTAGCAGGACAGTGTATGTGGGATTAAGTCAAAATAAACTACAGTTTGTGTTCATGGTAATGAAAGGAACAAAGTGATTATATATGAAGTGATTACATAGTGATCAGTGATTATAAGTCAGGTTTTATTAGTTTCTGTTGTTTGTAGTTTCGTGAAGAAGATATATCAGGCTATCATATACACACAATACTTGTTAGTAGATACAATCATTGTTGGTTTTGGTCTTTTCATTGGTTGACTATAAGAGAACATATAGAATATCAGCAGACTTGGGTTGCACAACATCAAAGGAGGCATTTCACCCTGAAACGTATATTATTAAATGTATTACTGAGGAATGCATTTATGCAAATGAACAATGCAGCCTACTACAGTTTGTTTTTGGAGGCCCTTGTTTAACAGTAAAATATGCTTCAGCAGTGCCTTAATAAAGAAGAACATAATCTCCCACCTCAGAGGACAATAGAAATATAATGCACAGGCAGGAAAAATAGTCTAGATGTCATGTGTTTGGTCACGCAATCAATAATGTGTACAAAGCATCAAGCAAGGCAGCGTTCCAGTGATCCTCTGGCCTGGACTACACATTTGTCACAAATGTAAGATTGGAGATAGTAGTAGTGGATGCTTTACCTGCAGCAAACTGCATTAGCAAGGAAACGTAGCACAAGAGTGGAGATGGGGGAAAAATCATTGCAGTGTGTGTGTTCGTGTTTGAGGACCTGCTGATCCTCCCCACCACTCCCAAGTCACAGAGTGTCATGTGGAGGAGCTGTTTGCCACCGCTCGCCCATATTGACTTTCGACTCTGCAGGTTTTATGTTCTTGCTGAATTCAGCACAGTCTCTGAAGAGAATCCCCTGCCCCACCTCTCCCCTTTGTTTTCAGTGCAAATGAAATATTGATGAGAGGCCCTGGCCCTTTTTTTCATTTATTCCTTCATTCATTTCCACTCTGGCTTTCTCTCTTTCTCTCCCTTCTTGCTTAGCCTTTATTCTCTAGTTCCCTCTATCTTGTTTATCATCACTTTCTGTATTCTTGTGTTTCTGGTGCAATCTTCAAGCAGATGGCGGAGGAAAAAAAGAGTTCATTGTTTGTTTTCTGTGTATGTGGATTTGTATGTTAAAATGTAGAAATATTTCGTATTTCAGGATTGTTGTGGAAATAATCAATAGTGCTTACACACCCTAACTTCAGTTGGCATTAAACAACAGATGTAGCTCCAGAGAAATACATTAAGCCTTCTCAGACAATGCTTAATACTATAGTTAACACATTTACGAGGTGCACTCATTTGATTTGCTATCACTCATACATTTGGCTAAATATTTGGTTGATTTGCTTTGAGCAATTACCTCAAACAGAGAGGAGGAAATTGTTCTCCTTTTAATGACCGAAGTACAGCAGGATGAATACTGTTTGATGGATTCATACTTTGATTAGGAAACCTGCAGCTAATCGGGACAGTGGAGAACACTAAAGATGTTAACAGAGGTAATGCAAACCAGGGTGAATTGTAAGTTTATAATCCTATTTATGAGCAATGGAGGTTTAATGGTTTGCACTTGGAGACCAACATGCAGGTTTAATATACATGTTTAAAATAGACGTGTTGTGGGGCTGCAACAGAGAAAAGAATCCAGGCTGAATTGATGAACTTAAAAATTCCCTTTATCTGCCAGAGAAAAACGGTGGTATTGTTCACTTCTTACCCTACATGATGGTAGTCAAAACTGAAAAATAATGTAAAAATACAGAAAGATGATGAGCATTTTATGTGCTATTTGCTAATGTCAGGGTACACATTGGTAACAAAATACTGTAAGGTGACATATTGTGCAAAATGAACTTTTTAATATAGGCTATGTGTCCCCGGTGTGTCTAGGGATCCCATCCACTCTTTTTTCCCTCCTGCTCAATCTATCAGAAAATGTCTGTAACGAGTTTGTCGGATGTACAGCTCCATAGGTTAATATGCCATAGAACAACCTCCAGTTAGGTGACCATCCCCATCAATGGAATACCTAGTGAATCTACCTCCCTTTCCACCATTGTTATTCCTCGCTATAACCAACCTAGTAACATGGTCCGAGCAAAGCACACTAATTGTTCTCTGGTTGGCTGCAAGAACCAAGAGAAAAGTCTTCATGTAGAGGCTACTCCCACTGTGCAAGTGAGGACCAGGTGGATTTACTAACATTTGTGACCAAAGTTTTGACCACAACAACTGAAAAACTCTTTCTCAACGAGGGTCAGTAGCCTACACAGCAGTATATATTTTAAAACTGTAGCTCAAGTATGGATCGATACCAGCTCTGTGACCCAATATATCAACTTGGAAGCTGTAAGTTTTGTCATTTTTATGCTGTTTTACTGTTTATGTTGCAGGTTAGCCTGTTCAAATTGGAGGCCCACATGCTGGATCAATGTTGAAAGGCTAGATGTGGGTAACTGTTTTATACATGCTACCGTATATAAAACTTTATACTGCACAAGCTCAGCTGGCTTTCTTGATACATGAAGGCTTCTTCTGCTGCGTTATTCTCGCATGTATGTGTGTGCGTTTCTGCCGTATTGTCTGTAAGTATATGTACTTGATAGAAGTCCCCTTAAGGTACACATGTGTAAAACAAATAGTTAAACTGAAAGGAATTTCAGAAACAGTGATTTGATGGGAGCAGCAGATTTGGGTGATACTTTTATGTAGTTTCAACACCACACATTGACCCCTTTCACATTGTCACATTGTGTTTGTCATTCGTTATTATACAAATATCTATTATAAAATGTTCCATCATACATTGCAAAAGAACATTACATCGGTTCGACAAGAACCCTGGATTTAAGACATTTTGTTTACAGCACAGGATGAAAAACAGCGAGATGCTGCTGAAGGCTCTGGAAAAAGCATGTAAGAGTAAACTTGAGTAAAGATTATTTTGTTAAGTTTCTATTCTAAAGTCAAGAATGAACTTTAAAGCCTAACTAGCATAATGTATCGTCAACTAAAAATGAGGCAGAAGTTAGCTAGCAAGAAACATTTCCAAAGCTATTTCGCTTATTTGCATCTTGTTTGATAGCCAGCTAGCCAGCACATTTGTTAGAAGTTTGAAAATTGTGCAAATACACCCACTGGGCTAAGCTGTTAGCCAGTATTAACCTTTTAAGCTTTGGATTTTACAGTATGTAGTATCAGTGTCTGTAGGAGCGATGCTTGATAGTTGTGCCTTTTTCAGTTGTAAAGAACCAAAAATGCAAGAGCAACTTGTTGATGCAAACTGGTTGACTATACTGTGGTATACTTCCGCCCCGTAGGTTTGCTGTGAAGGTGACATCTTCTTGACATCTCTGACAAAAGCCTTCCGGCTGACAATGTTATTCAGCTTTAGTGCTGGCACTGAATCTGAAGATACTATCGATACAATAGCGATACATTGCTTGTCTTTTGAAAGCTTCACCAGTCTGTTATTTAGGTCTATAAAATAGAAAGTATAGTATTTTGTAATTGTAGTGAATTACAGAATTATAATTCTACTATTGTTTACAATTAACCTACTTTTTGCAAGGTGCCAAACGTCTAACCGATGGTCGACATATTCTTGGTTTTCCCTCAGCCACTTGTTGATCTGTGTGTGTCTGTCTGTCACAATTGTCTTCATGACGAGATCTTCACTCTCCAAGAACTGGACACATCGCACAAGTCCCTCTTTTTCCATGTGGACACTTGAAGGGACTTCATTACTCTGGAAATACATTCAAAACGTACACAATATATGTTATGAAGATGGCTATCATAGAGCATTTGATTGTGACTGATACTGACCTGCACTAATTGAACATCCAACACCTTATTTATTGTGAGGTCTTGTATGGTATAGGATCCATACTTGGCACAGTGACCAGGGCTATCACAGCGTCCATCCCCTCCTAACACCAGTTCTTTGTGTCTCCTTCAGTTTCTGCGCAATGTTGCTCCGACTTTTGGTCCAGACGTTCTTGATTGCAGGTTGAAGGAAGTTTTTCTGATGATTCAGAAATGTCCTTGTTGTCATGGTGTAGCAATTTATGAACTTCAGTACCCTCAGCACTTTTGTTGGTGATGTACCCACAAAAAGGATTCCTGTTGACAACAGCATATTTCCAGCCGGTGTTCTATCTATAAAAGGTTGATTCTGCCATGACCTGTGAGAATAATATGTTCAGTCAATTGTCTATCATACTATACAACCTGTATGAGTATCACATGAATATTACCACCTTTCAATTCAATGGCCGCAAATCTCATTCCCAAATACATATTTGGCATGGTCATCATTTTGAGATATTACCTTTGACAACCACAATGTTTGCAGTTTTGACTGAGTTCCACAAATGTTCCCATTGTTCTCCGAAGGCGACCTGGAGATTTCTCTTTACACATCAGACAATGGGTGAATAATGACATCAGGGAAGACATAAACACAAGCAGCAGCTTACTCTCCAGTGGATTATTGTCGTCTTGGTTGCCACTGTCCCTGTGAAAAGGACAAAGAGTAAAATGATCAAGTCTGGAATAAATGGCTGTACCTGTCCCTACATAATGATAATGAAGCGTTATTTACAAACCATGTCAGAACTTACTCATCAGCTGACAAATCGGATTCCACATCTGATGAGCTATAAAGATGATCATTCTTATCATCCTCCTTGTGTTGGCTGCTGTCGGCCTCAAGCTCTTTTTCCTCATCAGCATCCACAGTACTTGTTGCATGTGTTTGTGTCCCAACAGTGTCCCAACAGTACACACAGTTGGTCTGACTTCAATCCCTGTATATAAGTGAAATTATTAAAAATGATATATAATATATATATGTATGTATATGTGTATGTATGTATGCATGTGTATCTGTATTTGTATCCTACATATCAATATATTATGATGCTGACCTTTGGAACAACCAACATGGATATGAACTTGCAGTCCAGCTGACCTGACACGTGGTCGTGCCTGCATGTACTTGTGGTGTATCCGTGCAGGGGATCCGTCTGCATAGCAATTTCATTCTGACATGTCTGAAATGTACAGAACACAACTTTATTAATAAGTATTTCAAACCAGCTTGAAATTGTATTGCACATTTATACATGTGTGCGTAAGGACAATATCTAATAACATTCATAATAACAAATATGGTTGAATTGATTGAGAGAGAAATTATATAACATCAAACTATTAAATATATGAATTATGTACATGCATGTGGTGATGCTATACTTTGCATTTTTAACACGTCATGTGCAGGTCTACTGGTACTACAACTGTAATGTACAGATGACGTACAGTCTGTATACTTACTGGTGTAGACGCAGCTTCCTCCTCAGTGTGGATGTCCAATAGATTGTCCTTGATCAGACATGTATCCTCGGTTCTGTCAGTGGCTTCATTCACCAATGTTTCCAATACCTATGTAATAATAGGGTGATAGTTACTCTCACACCACAAAATAAAATCGGGAAACCCGTTATAACATTGAATCTATACTTAATTTAGCTAATTCAGTGTAATTAGCTAATGTTATTAATACTACAAACAATTATCAACATCTCAGCTGCTGCGCCGTAATATGACATAAGATGGTGGATATTGGCTAGGGCCTGGGGTAAACTCGTTACATACAGTAGGCCTAGAGCGATTATGGCTTTATGCTTGTAACAATAAATAAAGTAAACAAGTAGCACGGCTTACCTTCGCTCTCTCCCTTTTGGCGAATGCATTTCGTCGTCTCTTTGGTGGAGGACTCTGCATCGACGGAGGTGTTTGAAGCAGCGTGGTGGCTTGTGCTGACTGGGGTCTTGGCAGTATTGTCAGCACAGTATCTGCGTTCAGTCTAAGCTTCTTTTTGTATCCCATTTCCCTGGCGACCATCGTTGATTGATAAAAATACGATCTCTCAAAGTGCTGCCCACATATCGTCGGTTTCATCGACCCTGGTTTTCCTGGACCAGCAAACTTTTCCCTCGTTCGACGCACTTCACTTGTCCATAAACGCGACATCTTACCATCTTTTGGCCACAGAAACATCCCATAGCCAGAGTTGGAGACAGCCCCACATCCCCATACAACACATCGTTTGCCAATAATTTTTGCCGATCGATTGTTGTCCATTGTTTCTCATAATAACTGACAGCAGTCTTTACTGGACGCTTCAACGCAGACGAACACTGGCGGCGGCTGTATTCTACTTGTGACGTCATCGCCCGAACATTGCCGAAGTGGATACTCTCGGCGCAGCGATCGATTGTTGTTAGCGGAAGTCATTTTTATGCTGTTATGATTGTGATTTATTACGAATACATCAATATTAACAATATATATATTGCACATTTCACAATAGATATGCAACCTCTATCATATACCAAGCCCAATAACACTGACAAAATATCATTTCGTAGGCCCTTTAAATAGATGCCTACAGAAGTAATCTTGAATTACTTCCACACATTAACTTAAAACATGTTTATGTGGAGTTAGTTATACATCCATGTTTCTTATTTTCACAGAACTCAGCCAAATTCAGACAAGTTAATTTGAATAATTAGCTACCAACAGTTATCATTTGAACCCGTAAAATTAACGGTTTGTCGATTTAAATGGGAAACTACAACTACAGCTGTCTATGTTTTCAATATAGTTAAATTGGGTTTAGCAAACGGTCAATTAATATCAAAGTCCCTGTAAAAATCAAACAAGTGAATATGCCTTTTTTGTCCAGTTTTACTCACTTTAAATTATTACTTCTATTGTCATCACTTGGCTTGAATTAGACAAAAAATAAACTATCATCTCAACCAGTAACTGATACAAAATAATCATAACAATATTGTGCTCATAAACTTTTCTATTGGTGTTTAGTTTTCTTCCAAACCTTAAAAGTCCATTTGTAAACTTCTCCATTAGGGAGACAGGCAAAACAACAGCATTATCAGTGTTTGCTACTTGTTTATAATCTAGCAGGTGTCTCGGGTGGTAATGAATTCTTCTCCACCAGTGCCCCATGTACACCATTACTCTTATCCCCTAGACCATGGCATGCTAATTAACATTTATAGAATACAATTTGTTTTCAGAGAGCGTGAGAGAAGAGAGAGTGAGAGGAAGGAGGATGAGAAAAGGAGGGAGGGATGCTTTTTTATTTGATGGAACAAGTTGACAGGAACAAAGCAGGAATAGCAAAAGAGTGCGGGCCGAATTAAAAACGGCAACGCATTGCACAACATAAACCGAGCCAATTAACCAGAATACACAAATACGATGAAGGGAGAGGCAAATGATGCTGACAGCCATGAAAACAAGCCGGCAGCTGCTTCACAGAGGGGAGGGGCTGGAGACCTTGAGAAGACATTTTAATAGCGTACTGAAATAATATATTATTAGTATGTAAGGTAACACCTGCACCGGTTTGAAACTAGCTTTTTGTAAAGATTTTGGCCAATCATTTATCTACTTCTAACCTGATGGATATGATGCATTTTATTTGATTGCATATTCATTAATTGTATTTAATTTCTGTGTTTTGTTGGGAAATATTAACAGTTTTTATTAAAATAGTAAAAATGCATACATCAAATCAAATCAAATCAAATCAAATTTATTTGTATAGCCCAATATCACAAATTATACATTTGTCTCAGTGTGCTTTACAGACTGTACAGGTTACGACATCCTCTGTCCTTAGACCCTCACATCGCACAAGGAAAAACTTCCTAAAAGAAAATCCATAATTAAAGGGGAAAAAATGGAAGAAACCTCAGGGAGAGCAACTGAGGAGGGATCCCTCTCCCAGGACGGACAGACGTGCACTAGATGTCGTGTGTACAGGATAAACAACATAGTACAAATACAACATTTGACAGAAATTATGTTGTGTTGGAAAAAAAAGAAATAGAAAGTTTGGATGAATCCAGGAAAATGTCAATAAGGCTTCCCGGTGTCCAGCAGGACCAGGTCAGCAGGCGCTGTCACGATTCATGATCCTGACGTAAACTTTATCAGTGGCAACCTGCCACATGAGAGACAGACACTCCGGGGATGATACCCCGGATGGTGAGTTAGTAACATACATTTACATAAATGCATACAGATAGAGAGGGAGAAGAAGAGAGAGGGAGAGAAGGAAGAGAGCAGGGAGGTGTCCCCCGGCAGTCTAAGCCTATAGCAGCATAACTAGGGGCTGATCCAGGGCAAACCTGAGCCAGCCCTAACTATAAGCTTTATCAAAAAGGAAAGTCTTTAGCCTACTCTTAAATGTGGAGAGTGTGTCTGCCTCCCGAACACAAACTGGAAGCTGGTTCCACTGGAGAGGAGCTTGATAGCTGAAGGCTCTGGCTCCCATTGTACTCTTAGAGACTCTAGGAACCACAAGTAACCCTGCAGTCTGGGAGCGTAATGCTCTAGTTGGTTTATAAGGTACTATGAGATCTTTAAGATATGCTGGAGCCTGACCTTTAATTGATTTGTAAGTCAGGAGAAGGATTTTGAATTCTATTCTGTATTTTACCGGGAGCCAGTGCAGAGCAGCTAATACAGTGGTCATTGGTAACTTTCACCAGTGCCAGTCTCTGTGCTATGATGAACTCTAAATCCAGATTGAAAAACCTCAAATAAACTATTATTATGTAAAAAGTCACACAACTGTTTTGCGACTGCTTTCTCAAGGATTTTAGCGAGAAAGGGTAGGTTAGATATCGGCCTATAGTTGGCTAAAACCTCTGGATCAAGACCAGGCTTTTTAAGAAGTGGTTTTATTACAGCTACTTTAAAGGATTTTGGTACGTAGCCAGATAATAGAGACAGGTTGATCATATTTAATAACGAAGTGTTAATTAAGGGTAAAACTTCTTTAAACAGTTTAGTTGGAATCGGGTCCAAAAGACAGGTTGATGGTTTAGACGATGAGATTGTTGAAGTTAGTTGGTTAAGGTTGATTGGAGTAAAACAGTCTAGATATATTTCAGGAGTTACAGATGTTTTTAAAATTCCAACAGTTGAAGTTAAGTCATTACCAATTGAGGTCAGGAGGAGATTAATTTTGTCTCTAATAATTATAATTTTATCGTTAAAGAAACTCATAAAGTCGTCACTACTGAGAGATATAGGAACAGAAGGCTCTGTAGAGCCTTCTGTTCCTATATCATATCATATCACAGTTGAATATTTTGAATTTTTTGGCCTGTTTTCCTTGAGGAAATCCAGGCGTTTTTTGGCCTTTGTGCTGCTCTCAAGTATTTCCACTATGATCTGTTGTGTTCACTCCTCACACTTGCGATCCAAGAGCCATCAGATATGAGAAGGAATGCAAATCAGGCCTTTTCTTTTCAGCACACTGCCACCCACCGTACTGCTGATTACAGGAGAAAAGGTTAGCTGCAGATGCTCAAGGATATGACAACATAATTACCTAGGATCACCATTGAAATATAACACATTCACAGATATTCTAAAATGTTGTCCAATTTAGATTATGTATCAATTGCAGTGTTGTATTCAAAATGAAACGTTACCTGAATGTGATGAATGTCAACAGTTTGGTTGACGTCTTTGTGCCTTTGTGTGTTTTCCCGCTTATGTGATCGTCAGCCCCGCCCCTGATTGTTGTCACCTGTGTGACCTTACCTCATGTATAAATAGTCCTGTCTCCCCTTGTCTTGTGCCAGTTCGTCTTGTAAACTTAATCAATTGTATGTTTTTTGTTAACGGGTCATTTTGGATGTCACTTTTTGAGTCGTGTATTTTGGATCCTGTGTTTTTTTGTGCCGTGGTTCGTGATAGAACGAACTGGCCAGAATGGATCAAGCCGACTCGTTCAAGGCCACCGTGTCTTTGCAGAACAACCTGCTCCATCTGCATGAGAAACAGTCAGTCG
Organism: Cottoperca gobio; assembly: GCF_900634415.1. Classification (NCBI taxonomy): domain Eukaryota; kingdom Metazoa; phylum Chordata; class Actinopteri; order Perciformes; family Bovichtidae; genus Cottoperca; species Cottoperca gobio. The sequence goes on from NC_041373.1 coordinate 2,310,971, forward strand.
GACATCCAAGCCTCAGTCACCAACCAAGTGAACCACCTGGCAGTCCAGCTCCAACGAGTGCTCACCCAGTTGGAGACTGCTTCCCCAGCCATGCCTCCGGCTGTGGATGTTCTACCTGCTCCAAGCCCTGCCATCGTTCAGGCCATGAATCATGTTGCCTCTACGTCTCTGCGTCTGGCCGTCCCGGAAAAGTATTCAGGTGAGTCAGGTGATTGTAGAAAATGTTTAGTTCAATGCGACATGCATTTTAAACACAATCCCGCCGCCATTTATTCAGATCAAGCTAAAATTGCTTTTATTCTGTACCACTTAACCGGCAGTGCCGCTGCTTGGGCCACCGCAGAGTGGTCAAGAGACTCGAAGATTTGTTAGTCATTGATTTCATTTAAAGACACATTAAGTAAAACATTTGATCATACATCCCCGGCAAGAGAAGCATCCCGCATACTCATGCAAATCAAGCAACGTCAGCAGCAAGTAGTCGATTACGTCATTGAGTTCCGCACCATAGCCGCTGATTGAAGTTGGAACTTGCCAGCTTTAGTCGACGCCTTCATGAACGGATTGACGGATCCGATAAATACTTTTTGCCGCCCCTAGAACTCCCTGAGGATCTTGAGACCACCATTGCCATGGTGATTCGCGTGGACAGCAGACTGAGGGAGCGGGATAGAGAATGGCAAAGGCCCGCGATTCGCTCTCTGTCACCAGGGACGTCCACCATGGACACCCTCGCCTTCCAGATCATCAGCCCCCGAGAGACCAGTGTCATGCCAGGCATCGGAGGGAACCGATGCAGCTAGGAAGGACCAAGATTCCTTCGGAGGAGGGACAGCTCCGCCTCCGGGAAAGTTGCTGCACCCCTGCATGCACTCACCTCTCCCAAGATTCCTTTTTTCGTGGAGTTCCCAGGCGGAAAAGGCTTTCTGGTCCCTAAAGGAAAGATTCCCCATGGCACCAGTACTCACCGTTCCTGACCCCCAATGTCAATTTGTGGTTGAGGTGGATGGATGCCTCAAACGAGGGCATTGGGGCCATCCTGTCCCAGAGATCCGACCGAACAGAATGCACCCATGCACCTACCTATTGCGTCGTCTTACTCTGATGACTTGCACTTAATATTGTAATAAGTTTTTTGACATGACAAGCTAATATCACAACTCTCATGCAGCGCCCCCTCCAACGGAGCCCCGCGTCCCCCCTGAAATTCAAGGTGTTTTTTTTTTTTTATATTCACAACTCACTTTTCACATACTAAATAACAAACAGCGCGCATTG